>NC_069503.1:509642428-509892428 GCF_027579735.1 Bombina bombina | reverse complement strand
CCAGCAGAGACTGCCTACTTGGAGGAATTTAATGAAGTCTTGTTCAATGGAAATCCATGTTTTGGTTAAGGGGTTACCATAATGGAACCAATCTATGATTCTAGTTAAAATGGTAACAAATCTTTAAGCTATCTGAGACACCCAATCCTCCTTGCTGTTTAGGGAGGTATAATTTAGTCTTAGCTACTCTCTGAGATTTTCAATTCCAAATGTAAGAAGTTAGAGTGTTTTGGAGTTGTGGAATATAAGTCTATGGTAGTGGTATTGGTACAGTCTCAAGTACATATAGTATTTTTGGGAGGAGGGTGATGTTGCTTGGTCTGATGAGGAAGGCTTATTTGGTAGATGTTTGATTTGTAGAGTATTACAGAAGTCTTCAGCATCTTCAGGGTCTTTGCACGTTATTCTTTGTCCATCAAGAACCACTATTATGGAAAATGGAAAGCCCTATCTATATGCTATGTTTTTAGATCTGAGATGTGAAGTCAGGAACTGAAATTCTTTTCGCCTTATTAGCGTGTGTGGTGCTAGATCAGGGAAGATTTGTATGGAATCTAATATTTTTATGTTTCCTTGAGTATTGTAGCACTTCTTCTTTTTGTTTGTAATCCTTAAAGCGTAAAACCACATCTCTTAGATTTTCGGTTTCTGGGGTCTAGGCCTTAAAGCTCTATGAGCTCTATATAAGGAGATGGGTGGGTCAAACTCTTATCCTTTCGAATATGAAAAAAGTTCTGATAGGTATGTTTGTAGGGAAGCAAAGGGAATGGATTCCGGTATTCCGCATACTCTTAGATTACATATGTGTTCCCTATTTTCGAAATCTTCGAGTTTATCATGCTTTTGGATAATTGCAGATTCTTGTCCTCTTATCATTTGTTGCATGGTGGATATTTCAATTTGGTTAGCTTCCACTTCCTCTTCAATGAAGTTTACTTTATTACCAAGTTCTGTAATTTATTGCGGAATTCGGCCATCTCTTCTTTTATACATAGGCATACTTGCGTTATTAAAGATGAAAGATCTTTTTTAGAAGGTAGGGATTCCTGTAGTGTTTTTGATATTTGAATTGATTCATCATCATCTTCCCCTTTTGGATCTGATGTGGGTGAGGATGGTTTTAAAATGACATGAAACCCAAAATTTTTCTTTCATGATTCAGATAGAGAATACAATTTTAAACAACTTTATAATTTACTTCTATTATCTAATTTGTTTCATTCTCTTGGTAGCTGAAGTAACTGAGGTAACTGAAGTAACAGCAATGCAGTACTGGGTTCTAACTGAACACATGGGTGAGCCAATGACAATCTGTATATATATTCAGCCACCAATCAGCAGCTAGAACCTAGGTTCTTTGCTGCTCCTGAGCTTGCATTTTAGCAAAGGATAAGAAGAGAAAGAAGCAAATTAAATAATAGAAGTAAATTGGAAAGTTGTTTAAAATTGTATTCTCTATCTGAATCATGAAAGGAAATTTTTGGGTTTCATATCCCTTTAAGGGTGATGGCGGTATTGTGATATTGTTGTTGGTTCTGGATTCCATAAGTTTGAAGAATGAGTCTCTTATTGGAGTAGAACTTGGTAGTGATTTTCAGTAATTTATCAGCCTTGGTTAGTCTTTTTGGGGACATGATTAAAAAGTTGTCAGAACAAATTATTTTTCCAAACTAGATCAGTAGGCTTTACAGTCTATCATATAACATTGATCTGAGTAAAACTGATTCCTCAGTGATTTCCCCTTTATATCGTTAGTTAGTGTTGTAGTTTCTCTGTTATGCCGTTATAGCTTCACATCTGTGAAATATATTAAACCAGGCAGGTTTATGTAGGTATGAAGAGGTTATATGCAGTACTATATGCTGCTTTCTTATCCTTTATGCATAGTAATATCAGCTGTGCAACAGAGGATTTTAAAATGGCACCTTCTCTCTAATTGTTAACATATTGCTTGTTGGTGATGTGCAGCATGATATATTTAAGTTGGTTTAGGGGCATTCAGATAAAGGACTCTCTTGTAGCTTAGGATATAATGATCTCTGTTCTCTGGGTATACCCCTTTATGTCTCTTCATATTTGCGGTATGTGTTTATATCGACGTGGTTACACAGTAAAGTCTTACCTTACCAGATATTTAGCTGTCATATCGCTGGATATGGGGTTCCCCTTTGACAGGATTTGGTGGATTATGCTGTTCGGCTGATTGCAGGTATTTATCCTTGCATGTGTGTCCACATTGTGATCAGCGTCGCAGATTCTATTACGGCCTGTGTTGGCGGTCCTAAATTGGTAGTTTGATGTTTTCCTGGAGCTTGGTCTAGGTATTCACATACTTAATATACCTAATTGAATTCCATCGGTTAGGTTGTGGATTGAGTGACTAATGCTCCATTTAGGCGCTCTTTAGGGATCCGGTTCACAGAGCTCACTCAATGTGCGGCCATCACTCTTGCTGGTCGGCTCCGCCCTCGCTAAACTTTTTTTTAATGCCCGAGTATTAATATTTTTCAGTTTTGCTGTTGTGCAGTATAGAAAATAATATATCAGAATAAAAGTTTCTGGTCTTGTAAAAAAATAAACATCAAATTAATAAAATGTAACATTTTATTCACAAGAAATTGATAAAATGAACAGAGTTCAGAGTTCCCTTTCTTACCACTACGTCAAAACGTGCTAGTGATGCCAAGGGTGGAGTGATACCTAACCGGTACAGGATTGCGGTTGGTATGCGGTTAAGCCTTTGCCCTCCATCCGCATCCATCCGGCTCAGTGGTTGACTCTGGACCGTGATAATCTTTGTATTGTCTCTCAGATCCCTCCAAGTTACGGTGTTCACTTTGCATTTGTGACGTTTTTTTTAGATTTTAATAAATATTTATTTTATAATTGCGTTGTGAGATACTGTTTGCCTAACAGTATAAAGTAGGTGTGCGCATCATTCAGAGCTTGTATTAGCTCCAACAAATGTGAGTAACCATTTGTCCCCTTTCTAACGAGTGCTTCCAGCTGGTTTACAGAATTACACTATTTTGTGATTTTTCTCATTTTATTTTAAGATCTATTTGAAGACCACAGCCCCAATAAATTCCTCTAGGAACGGATATATCCTTTTATTCCTGAATTAATTTTTCAGTTTAACACACCCTTTTTTTATTTTTCACATTTATGTTATATACAAGATTAAGGGGTGTTTTAATTTTGGGGTGGCTTTTTTAAGGGTGTATTAGATTAGGAATATTTTTATTTATTTTTTGGATTATGTTGTTTGTTTTTTTCTGTAATCTTAGCTTTTTTAATTTTTTGTAATCTTAGTTTTTTTTATTTTAATTTAATTTTAGTTTTTTTTTTCATGTAAAGAGGATTTTTTAATTTTGGTAATTTTTAGATGATTTTTAAGGTAGTCTTTTTTAAATTTTATGTAATTGTATTTTAATGGGGTTAACTTAGGGGGTGTTAGGTTAGGGGGCTTAGTTATTAGATTAATAATTTGCATTGTGGGGGGTTGGTGAATTAGGGGTTAATAGTGTAATTAGTTAGATTGCGTTGTGGGGGGTTGGCGGTTTAGGTGTTAATACTTTTTTTTTATTGAGGTTTTTAGCTTGTACAAACATGAACAAACATTTGACAAAACTAGAGAAAGGCATAATAGTAATAGTTATGCTGACGTAACAAAGTTCACAAATATGTCTTCTTCACATCAAATGTTAGAGTAGTTTATGTGAACATCTAGATATTCTAAGAATAGCAAAAAGGCAGATAATATAAAGTTGTGAAACCTCATTTTATATTTGGGGGATCCCTCCAATACAATATTGGGCCACTCTTGGACCCAGGCTATTAGACTTGGTTATGGGGAGGGAGGCTAGTGGTAAAGACGGTCACTTGTGGACCTCTGGAATGATATGAGATTATGATAGCTTTAATTGTAAAGTTACATTATGGAGATAGAATTGTGCGTTCTTTGATATAGGAGTGGACTGTTATAGAACTCCAGTAAGGAGGGGGTTGTTAAGAGCTATATATATATATATATATATATATATGGGCCATTTTATTAGAAATATCGAGTCAAATTAGGTGCACTAGTTATGCAATAATCCTGCAAGGTATAATGGTTGAGGCTTATCTTGGGGGGTAAAGGGATGACCTAGGCTAAGAAAAACTTCAAATAATAAAACGAAGATCATAGTCAACTGTGTAATCAGGTGGGAGATGTAATGGTGAGTCTACAAATAATACTCGCCTCTAACAGTATATTCTATTAAAGGGACACTGAACCCAAAATTTTTCTTTTGTAATTCAGATTGAGCATGCAATTTTAAGCAACTTTCTAATTTACTCCTATTATCAATTTTTCTTCTTTCTCTCGCTATCTTTATTTGAAAAAGAAAGTCCTGAACCTTAGACAGCACTTGTTTATTGGTGGAGGAATTTATCCACCAATCGGCAAGAACAACCCAGGTTGTTTACCAACATGGGCCGGCATCTAAACTTACATGAAGAGAATGAAGAACATTTGCTAATAGAACATTTGCTAATAGGAGTAAATTAGAAAGTTGCTTAAAATTGCATGCTCTATCTGAATCACAAAAGAAAAAAATTTGGGTTCAGTGTCCCTTTAAGTCCCTGTTTACCCATTCATGCATACGAGTCAGGTAAAGGAGAAGATAAAATAGCTTTAAATAGGCTTAACTGGAATGGATCTAAGCTATCAATGAAGTGTGTATTGGGGAACAACACATGGCGTCAGATATAGGTATATGGCGTGTGTATGAATACGAAGAGAGAAGCGCTCTACCATGAACAAACAACAGCATTTCAGCTAGTTTTATGGCGATTTACCACCCAGAGGCAGCCTCTTTTAGACCAGTGTGCTTTTCACAGAGGAAAACTTTCCTGAAGTATATCAGTCTGATCCCACCAAGTAAGGTCAGTCCAGCCCCGAAATACCAGGCAATTCTCCACTGAACAAGGAACATGACAACCCCAGGCGATCGTTTCAGCCTCCTATGGGCCTAGTCAGTGAGGTGCAGCCACATTCCTCTAAGCACACTGGGCAAGGAGTCCACGTCTGGTTTTCCCCATCACCCATAGGGAGACTTCCCCAGGGTCATATTAATTTGCATACGAAGAGAGAAGCGCTCTACCAGGAATGAACAACAGCTCATCAGCTAGTTTTATGGCGATTTACCACCCGGAAGCAGCCTCTTTTAGACCAGTGTGCTTTTCACAGAGGAAAACTTTCCTGAAGTATCTCAGTCTGATCCCGCCAAGTAAGGTCAGTCCAGCCCTGAAATACCAGGCAATTCTCCACTGAACAAGGAACATGACAACCCCAGGCAATCGTTTCAGCCTCCTATGGGCCTAGTCAGTGAGGTGCAGCCACATTCCTCTAAGCACACTGGGCAAGGAGTCCACGTCTGATTTCCCCCATCATCCATAGGGAGACTTCCCCAGGGTCATATTAATTTGCATATGAAGAGAGAAGCGCTCTACCAGGAACGAACAACAGCTCATCAGCTAGTTTTATGGCGATTTACCACCCGGAAGAAGCCTCTTTTAGACCAGTGTGCTTTTCACAGAGGAAAACTTTCCTGAAGTATCTCAGTCTGATCCCGCCAAGTAAGGTCAGTCCGACCCTGAAATACCAGGCAATTCTGCTCTGAACAAGGAACATGACAACCCCAGACGATCGATTCGGCCTCCTATGGGCCTCGTCAGTGAGGTGCAGCCACATTCCTCTAAGCACATCAGCTAGCTTTATTGCGATTTACCACCCGGAAGCAGCCTAATATACCATAGGTATATGGTGTGTGTATGTCTACCATCTCACTACTAATCTTCTGGAGCTTAAGGGTATCACACATAGGTGTAAATATACTGGCCATTACATCTAAATATGGAAAACAGTTTCATATGGTGTGAAAAATTAACATATAAGTGTGGGAAAGCTATCTACAACCCAAACACTATTGTTCTTGAGCAGGAAGCTATCACATAGGGGTATATGGTACTGAAGGTTATATCATGATGCACATTTCAACGTAATAAACATTTTCAAGTGGTATGAAAAACTAAGTCACAGTGTGTTAACTGAACTAGACCCTCAGTTAAGCTAAAAACATAGTGTGCTCTAGTATACAACAAGGAGCTATGTCTTAAGTTCAGCTTTTAAGCGTCATGTAGATGTTTTCCCCATAATAAGTACAATAAGAGTAGTGCAAAACAACATTAAACTGGGGAATACAATTCACTAAAGAAACAGTGTTTAGTCCAGTTCCAGTCTCTTAGACTAAGTATAAGTGAGAAGGGTATTTGATGGTATAGAGTTAGCTAACCACTGCCTTATAGATCTTAACTCTCACAAGGATAGTGCACTCCGATGGCTTCAGCGTTGGGAAATCTCCCCTAAAAGACAGACCATATTGAGCCAACAGACCGGCTAGTTTAAGGGTGCAAGTCACAATCTTTTTTGTTCATGTCGGTTTTCATAGCGTGGAAGTCTTAGAACTCTTAGCCTGTGGCAATTGACTGCTCATACCTTTAGCTCTCCCCTGCCGATAACTTGGGACTTTCCTAAGTGGTTGCCGCATCTCTCCTTCAGAGGGCGCCTTCCCTGGGTTTTCCGTGGTCACAATTATCAGCTCAACTCTTGTCATCAGAGGTGAGGGCCCAGGTAGCATAAATCTGTGACCCTTACTGTTCACTGCTGGGAACTCCCTTGAGGGCTACAAAAGCTGCGGTTCCTTACCGCTTGTAAGAGCCGTCCCCGGTGTGGGACCTTTACTCCTTTGAGTATCTGCTGGTTGAGTTCCCTGATTCCTATCTCAGATGTCGGTAGTTTCTCGTTGATAAGTAGAGAGATCAGGGATAGGCTTAGTTTATAATCGGCAAAGTGATGGTCCAGAAGCCTAAGGACTGTCTCTTCCCTGTTGTCAATTGCAGCCATGTTGTGATTATGACGATAAATCTAATGAATCTTAGTCTCCACCTTTTTTTTGTCAGTGGAACATGTAGCCTCGAAAATAATCACCTCAGTTTAGGCCCTGGAGATGATACTCACTGGAGATTTTTGACATCTTTGAATAAACAATGCAGTTAGTCTTTATTTGACTTTATTACCTGATATATGGGTGGGGTGTTGAGTACTAGTTGGAGGGCTGCCGCCTGAGTAGTCAACTTTCCAGATCTGGGTCCTGTGGTCCTTAGCTCTGTAAAGTTTAGGATCATTTGGCTTTGTAATACTTGCTCCAGCTGGCTCAGGGTTTCATTTAGTAAGATAGTGCAGGTCTAATGTAATAATCGCCGGATTACACAATTCTCACAGAGAGCCTCAGATATTGCGGCTTATCATGGCAGCTGGCTAGACACTCCCCCCAGGTGTTAATACTTTTATTAGTTACTTTACGTTGTGGGGGGTTTGCGGATTAGGAGTTAATAACTTTTGGCGAGATTACGAGTTTTTCTGTAACAGGGGTGCGTTGCTAACAAGCCTTTTTTTCTTACCGCTCACTTTAGCCAACGCTGGTATTACGAGTTTTCTGCAAGCTGGCGTTAGCCTCAGAAAGTGAGCGTTGAGCAAAATTTAGCTCCACATCTCACCTCAATACCAGCGTTGCTTACGGTAGCGGTAAGCTGGCAAAACGTGCTTGTGCACGATTTCCCCATAGGAAACAATGGGGCTGAGCTGGCTGAAAAAAAACCCAACACCTGCAAAAAAAGCAGCGTTCAGCTCCTAACGCAGCCTCATTGTTTCCTATGGGGAAATTAATTTTATGTCTGCACCTAACACCCTAACATGAACCCCGAGTCTAAACACCCCTAATCTTACACTTATTAACCCCTAATCTGCCCCCCCCCGCTATCGCTGACACCTACAGTATATTATTAACCCCTAATCTACCACTTTGGAAACCGCCGTAACCTACATTATACTTATGAACCCCTAATCTACTGACCCCAACATCGCCAACACCTACATTATATTTATTAACCCCTCATCTGCCCCCCCAACGTCGCCGCAACTATATTATATTTATTAACCCCTAATCTGCCCCCCCAACGTCGCCGCAACTATATTAAATTTATTAACCCCTAATCTGCCGCCGCCAATGTCGCCGCCACTATTATACATTTATTAACCCCTAAACCTAAGTCTAACCCTAACCCTAACACCCCCCTAACTTAAATATAATTTAAATACATCTAAATAAATTTACTACAATTAAATAAATTATTCCTATTTAAAACTAAATACTTACCTATAAAATAAACCCTAAGCTAGCTACAATATAACTAATAGTTACATTGTAGCTAGTTTAGGGTTTATATTAAATTTTACAGGCAACTTTGTATTTATTTTAACTAGGTAGAATAGTTATTAAATAGTTATTAACTATTTAATAACTTCCTAGTTAAAATAAGTAAAAAAGTACCTGTAAAATAAACCCTAACCTAAGTTACAATTACACCTAACGCTACACTATAATTAAACTAATTAACTAAACTAGCTACAATTAATTTCAATTAAATTAAATAAACTAAATTACGAAAAAAAACAAACACTAAATTGCAGAAAAAAAAGAATTACAAGAATTTTAAACTAATTGCACCTAATCTAATCCCCCTAATAAAATAAAAAATCCCCCCAAAATAATAAAATTCCCTACCCTACACTAAATTACAAATAGCCCTTAAAAGGGCTTTTTGTGGGGCATTGCCCCAAAGTAATCACCTCTTTCACCTGTAAAAAAAAAATACAATACCCCCCAACATTAAAACCCACGACCCACACACCCAGCCCTACTCTAAAATCCACCCAATCCCCCCTTAAAAAAAACAAACACTACCCCCTTGAAGATCACCCTACTTTGAGCCGTCTTCACCCAGCCGGGCACAAGTGGTCCTCCAGAGGGTCCGAAGTCTTCATCCTATCCGGCCAGAAGATGACATCCAGACCGGCAGAAGGCTTCATCCAGGCGGCATCTTCTATCTTCATCCTTCCGGAGCGGGTCCATCTTCAAGACATCCAACGCGGAGCATCCTCTTCATCCGACGGCCGACGACTGAATGACTGGTCCTTTAAGTGACGTCATCCAAGATGTCATCCCTTGAATTCCGATTGGCTGATAGAATCCTATCAGCCAATCGGAATTAAGGTAGGAAAAATCCTATTGGCTGATGCAATCAGCCAATAGGATTGAAGTTCGATCTGATTGGCTGATCCAATCACACAATAGGATTGAGCTTGCATTCTATTGGCTGTTCCAATCAGCCAATAGAATGCGAGGTCAATCCTATTGGCTGATTGCATCAGCCAATAGGATTTTTCCTACCTTAATTCCAATTGGCTGATAGGATTCTATCAGCCAATCGGAATTCAAGGGACGCCATCTTGGATGACGTCACTTAAAGGACCAGTCATTCAATCGTCGGCCGTCGGATGAAGAGGATGCTCCGTGTCGGATGTCTTGAAGATGGACACGCTCCGGAGAGATGAAGATAGAAGATGCCGCCTGAATGAAGCCTTCTGCCGGTCTGGATGTTCTCTTCTGGCCGGATAGGATGAAGACTTCGGACCCTCTGGAGGACCACTTTGGGGCAATGCCCCGCAAAAGGCCCTTTTAAGGGCTATTTGTAATTTAGTATAGGGTAGGGAATTTTATTATTTTGGGGGGATTTTTTATTTTATTAGGGGGATTAGATTCGGTGTAATTAGTTTGAAATTCTTGTAATTCTTTTTTTTTTTCTGTAATTTAGTGGTTTTTTTCCCCTGTAATTTAGTTTATTTAATTTAATTGTAATTAATTGTAGGTAGTTTAGGTAATTAGTTTAATGATAGTGTAGTGTTAGGTGTAATTGTAACTTAGGTTAGGGTTTATTTTACAGGTACTTTTGTACTTATTTTAGCTAAGTAATTTTTAAATAGTTAATAACTATTTAATAACTATTCTACATAGTTAAAATAAATACAAAGTTGCCTGTAAAATAAATATAAATCCTAAGCTAGCTACAATGTAACTATTAGTTATATTGTAGCTAGCTTAGGGTTTATTTTATAGGTAAGTAATTAGTTTTAAATAGGATTAATTTATTTAATTATGGTAAATTTATTTAGTTTAATTTAAATTATATTTAAGTTGGGGGGGTTAGACTTAGGTTTAGGGGTTAATAAATTTAATATAGTAGCAGCGACGTTGGGGTCGGAAGATTAGGGGTTAATTAATGTAGGTAGGTGTCGGTGATGTTAGGGACAGCAGATTAGGGGTTAATAAAATTTAACTAGTGTTTGCGAGGCGGGAGTGCGGCGGTTTAGGGGTTAATACATTTATTAAAGTGGCGGTGATGTCCGGTCGGCAGATTAGGGGTTAAACATTTTATTTAAGTGTTTCCGATGTGGGGGGGGGGGGCTCGGTTTAGGGGTTAATAGGTAGTTTATGGGTGTTAGTGTACTTTTAGCACTTTAGTTAAGAGCTTTATGTTCCGGCGTTAGCCCATAAAACTCTTAACTACTGACTTTTATATGCGGTAGGAGTCTTGCCAGCAGAGGGTCTACCACTCACTTTTTTAGGCGATCGTAATACCGGCAAATCCCATTAAAAAGATAAAAAGATAGGATACGCAATTGACGTAAGGGGATTTGCGGTAAACTAAAATCGCTGCAAAAAAGTTAGGCAAATCCAATTAAAAAGATAAAAAGATAGGATACGCAATTGACGTAAGGGGATTTGCGGTAAACTAAAATCGCGGCAAAAAAGTGAGTGGTAGACCCTTTCCTGCCTGACTCGTAATACCAGCGGGCGTTAAAAAGCAGCGTTGGGACCCCTCAACGCTGCTTTTTAAGGCTAACGCAAGACTCGTAATCTAGCCGTTTATTTAGTAGATTGCGATGTGGAGGGTTGGCGGTTTAGGGGTTATTACTTTTATTAGTAGTTGCAATGTGGGGGGATGACGGATATAGGGATTTTGATGTGTCGGTTTAATTTTTGGAAGGCGGGTTAGATTTTTACAGGCGATTTAAACTTTTTTAGTTTTTTACTTAGACCCCAGCAGTTCAAATACTGCCATAAATCACTGGCGACTCCAGAAATGTGTATTTACGAACATTTCTGAACCTCAACAGTTTATCCGACAGTATGTCATCTGCCAGCGCGGTTTATGTGATTCCCCCGATGTGAAAGGTGAATTAACGTGCAACTGGGATTTCAGCAGTTGCGTTTAAACCTACACTGTATATGTAATCTCGCCAAGTATTCAGGGGAAACTCGAAAAATTAGAATATCGTGCAAAAGTTCATTTATTTCACTAATGCAACTTAAAAGGGGAAACTAATATATGAGATTGACTCATTACATTCAAAACAAGATAGTTCAAGCCGTGATTTGTCATAATTGTGATGGTTATGGCTTACAGCTCATGAAAACCCCAAATCCACAATATCAGAAAATTAGAATATTGTGAAAAGGTGCAATATTCTAGGCTCAAAGTGTCCCACTCTAATCTGCTAATTAAGCCATAACACCTGCAAAGGGTTCCTGAGCCTTTAAATGGTCTCTCAGTCTGGTTCAGTAGGAATCACAATCATGGGAAAGACTGCTGACCTGACAGTTGTGCAGAAAACCATCATTGACACCCTCCATAAGGAGGGAAAGCCTCGAAAGGTAATTGCAAAAGAAGTTGGATGTTCCCAAAGTGCTGTATCAAAGCACATTAATAGAAAGTTATGTGGAAGGGAAAAGTGTGTAAGAAAAAGGTGCACAAGCAGCAGGGATGACCGCAGCCTGGAGAGGATTGTCAGGAAAACGCCATTCAAAAGTGTTGGGGACTTTCACAAGGAGTGACCTGAGGCTGGAGTCAGTGCATCAAGAGCCACCACACACAGACGGATCCTGGACATGGGCTTCAAATGTCGTTTTCCTCTTGTCAAGCCACTCCTGAACAACAAACAACGTCAGAAGCGTTTTACCTGGGCTAAAGAAAAACAGACCTGGTCTGTTGCTCAATGGTCCAAAGTCCTCTTTTCTGATGAGAGCACATTTTGCATCTCATTTGGAAACCAAGGACCCAGAGTATGGAGGAAGAATGGAGAGGCACACACTGCAAGATGCTTAAAGTCCAGTGTGAAGTTTCCACAGTCTGTGTTGATTTAGGGAGCCATGTCATCTGCTGGTGTTGGTCCACTGTGCTTCATTAAGTCCAGGGTCAACGCAGCCATCTACCAGGAGATTTTGGAGCACTTCATGCTTCCTTCTGCAGACAAGCTCTATGGGGATGCTGACTTCATTTTCCAACAGGACTTGGCACCTGCCCACACTGCCAAAAGCACCAAAACCTGGTTCAATGACCGTGGGATTACTGTGCTTGATTGGCCAGCAAACTTGCCTGACCTGAACCCCATAGAGAATCTATGGGTCATTGCCAAGAGAAAGATGAGAGACATGAGACCGAACAATGCAGAAGAGCTGAAGGCCGCTATTGAAGCATCCTGGTCTTCCATAACACCTCAGCAGTGCCACACGCTGATAGCTTCCATGTCACGCCGCATTGAGGCAGTAATTGCTGCAAAAGGGGCCCAAACCAAGTACTGAGTACATACAGTATGCATGCTTATACTTTTCAGAGGTCCAATATTGTTCTACAGGTATGTACAATCCTTGTTTTATTGATTGCATGTAATATTCTAATTTTCTGAGATTGTGGATTTGGGGTTTTCATGAGCTGTAAGCCATAATCATCACAATTATGACAAATCATGGCTTGAACTATCTTGCTTTGCATGTAATGAGTCTATCTCATATATTAGTTTCACCTTTTAAGTTGCATTAGTGAAATAAATTAACTTTTGCACGATATTCTAATTTTTCGAGTTTCACCTGTATGTACCCACATCCCTGTCACTAAAATGCTTCTGGCATTTACAATTATTATTATTATTATTATTATTATTATTAATAATCACAAAAATAATAAATATATTTAATTTAAGATATACAGATTGAATGTAAGAAGTTGTTTTTAACATTTTTGAAAAAAAATGTAATCCTAATCTAAAAAAAAAAATATGCTATGAAATATTGAACCTTAGAAGTTAATTATACAAACTTTAAAAATAAATAAATGAAAAGCATTAAAGACTACTATTTCAAAAGTATTTAAAAGTATACTTGCTTGCTTCCACTTTTTGAAGAAATGGAGCTTTAAATTCTATACATATAATATGAGCTTGGAATGAAACAATTTGTTATACGCTGAAAAATGTCTGATTCATGAAGAATAATAATTAAGAGGTCAAACATTATTCTCTGAAGCGATATTTTTGGTTACATTTCCATTTTTTCCCTTCTAGATTGATATTGCAAACTAGTTTAATGGAGTACTCATGTAGGTAGGCAATACCAAGAGGTCATATAGAGAAGTCTTTATGTATAACACACTTAACCTGCTCAGCCTTCTGTATAAAAATCATAATTTTTTTTATATAGGCCTTGCAATTGTGAGTTACTCTTTTTTCCCCTCTAGTTAAAGGGACAGTCAACACCAGGATTTTTGTTGTTTAAAAAGATAATCCCTTTATTACCCATTCCCCAGTTTTGCAGAACCAACACAGTTATAATAATACACTTTTTACCTCTGTCATTACCTTGTATCTAAGCCTCTGCAAAATGCCCCTTATTTCAATTATTTTGACAGAATTGCATTTTAGCCAATCAGTGCTTACCCCTAGATAACTTCACATACGTGAGCTCAATGTTATCTATATGACACACATGAAATAACGCCCTCTAGTGGTAAAAAAAACTGTCAAAATGGATTCACATAAGAGGCGGCCTTCAAGGTCTAAGAAATTAGCATATGAGCCTACCTAGGTTTAGCTTTCAACTAAGAATACCAAGAGAACAAAGCAAAATTGGTGATAAAAGTAAATTGGAAAGTTGTTTAAAATTGCATGCCCTATCTGAATCATGAAAGTTATTTTGTACTTGACTATCCCTTTAAAATAGAACATATTGATCTTTCTACACCATTTGAATAAATATGTGATTAAAGTAATAAGACCCAATTTAACAGCGCTACGGAATTTGGCGGCGCTATACAAATAAATGATAATAATAATAATAATAATAATTACATGACCTTCTGTGAATTGAATTGCAGGTACAGGTGTAGCTTAGCTTCCACATATTTCACAAGGAAAAGGGGCCATAGCTGCATGAATATGGTTCTCTGTACAGCCTCTATGTATTACTGCTCACATATTGATCTGTTTAGAACCTACATTTGTAAGTATGAATATAAAAATGTTGCAAATGTTAGGTAACTGTCTGAGTCTCTAGGAAACCTCCAGAATTAATAGCTAACAAAATGGACAGTACATAGTATATTAAAAGGACATAACAGTGTAAAAAGAAAATGCTTTGGATTGATCACAATCTGTCAGCTAATATGTTTTTTGAGTGCTTACAATGCAAAATGGATCTGTACATAAAAAGCCCAAACTTTTTCACACAAAATACTTCCGAAAAGGCATTTTAATGAGTTAATTACTTGTTATAAGGGTAGAAACTAGGAAGCTAACCTTAAAGGTGCTTGAAATTTTCTTTCATAGTTCAGACAGAGAATAATTTTTTTTTTTCAAATTTACTTTTATTATATATTATCTAATATGCTTCATTCTTGTGGTGTCTTTTGATGAAGATGCAGCAATGCACTACTGGGAGCTAGCTGACCACATCAGGTGACCCAATAACATTAGGCATAAATCTGCAGCCACCAATCAGCAGCTCCTAAGCATACCTAGGAATTATTTTCAACAAAGAATATCAAGAGAACAAAACAAATTAGACAATATAAGTATATTGGAAAGTCGTTTAAAATAATGTGCTCCATCTGAATCGTAAAAGAAAAAAATTGGGTTTCATGTCCCTTTAACTGACGTATACAATAGCCCTTTTATACCTTTTAAGGTTACAGTAAAGTTCTTTTGAATTAACCCCATTGCTCGATGTGTAAGAGAAATACTCATTTACATTTGTGAGATTAATTTATTGCAATCCAAATCCATTTACTTCATTGCTAAACCATCTAAATGCCATTTGTGTATAGGCAGAACACTTGGAATTAGGGACGTGATATTGTCTCTTTCATTATCAAGCAAATGCAGAATATAGCCACTCCAAAAGCATTCGGATATTTTTGGAGCCAGATCTCTTCTTGTGAAAGTGCAACACACTAGGATCTGGATTTGCACACATCTTAGTGTGTTGCACTTTCACAAGAAGAAGCCCGGCTCCGAAAATAGCCGTATACTGATGGCGGCGGCTATATTTGCTAAAGAAAGAGCAAAATGTACAACCCTAGTTGGAACAATTGCAAAAGATGTGCAAAAGACCATTTTGAGGCTTTTTCAGGTGCCTTTAGGTGTTGATTTTGAAAAAGCAAAGCTGGTCTCGAAAAGTTGTTAAAAAGTCTTTCGAAAATGGATTGTGAATTGTGATTGCCAAGAACCTTTCGGCTCCATGTTAAGAATAGGGCTTTCTTTGTGAGTCATAAATGCGGTCATGTGTGCGGGAAATAGTAAAAAACGCTCTATTGTGATCACATCGAAAACCAAAAGTGCTGATTAGGCTTCAGAGCCGGATTGCGATCGATCCCTAAGTTAGGTATACTTTTCAACAAAAGCTACCAATAAAACAAAGTGAATTTGGTAAAATAAATAAAATAAAAAGTCTCTTAAAATTGCATGATCTAGTTGAACCCTTAATATTTAAAGGACAATTAAATACAGGGGAATTTCATAATTAACACATGCCTAATAAAAAGAAAATGCAATAAAACACTTTGGATTTCAAATAAGCAGACGATTTTTTTTCTGATAAATTTATATTCCCCCCATTTGCCGACCCTCTGTGTCATGTGACAACCATTAATCAATCTCAGAACTAGTATACGTAAACCTTATGAACCTGTGCACATGCTCAGTAGGAGCTGGTATCTCAAAAAGTGTTTATATTAAAACAATGTGCAAAATTTGATAATAGAAGTAAATTGGAAAGTCTATTAAAATTGCATGTTCTATCTGAATCATGAAAGTTCAATTCTTGACTTTAGCGCCCCTTTAATTGTGGCTCTTAAGTCCCTTTGGGGAATATGTATCAAGCTGTCAACTTTGTTGCATTCGCTGGCATCAATACGCTCGCCTAACATTGCGGCCGCGGATCTCAATACGCTCTCCTTATTTATAAAAAAAAACAGAAAAAAGACGCGCACCAAGTACGGGGCGATGAGCATCGGACTGTTGTTAACTAGCAGTCATCGATCTTGCGTCTATTTGGCTTTTTCCCAACTTTATTTATACCCTGTCACTATACGCTGCCACTATACTAAAATGTTTAACCACTATCCCACCGCTCCCTGACATCGCCACAACCTAAATAAAGTTATTAACCCCTATCCCGTTGCTCCCCAACACTGCCGCAACCTAAATAAAGTTATTAACCCCTATCCCACCGCTCCCTGCCACCGCCGCCACTAAATAAACATATTAACCCCTAAACCTCTGGCCTCCCACATCACTACTAGTAACTAAACCTATTAACCCCTAAACCATCAGCCCCCCATTGCCAAAAACTAAATTAAGCTATTAACCCCTAAACCTAACAACCCCCTAACTTTAAATTAAAATTACAAGATCCCTATCTTAATATAAATTAAAGCTTACCTGTAGAATTAAAAGAAACTATTTTAAACTATTTAATAACCCACCCTAACTATTATACTACAATTAAATTAAACTATCAATTAAATAAAATAAATTACATATTAAAAAAACCTAACCCTACTCATATTATTTAATTATACTATTAAACATTATTAAAAGTACTAAGTTACAGAAAAACCAAACACTAAGTTACAAAAAAACACTAAATAACGAAAAATAAAAAAACAACTTATCAAAAATAAAAAAGAATTAAACCTAATCTAATAGCCCTATCAAAATAAAAAAGCTCCCCAAAATAAAAAAAAACCTAGCCTACAATAAACTACCAATAGCCCTTAAAAGGGCCTTTTGTGGGGCATTGCCCCAAAGATATCAGCTCTTTTACCTGTAAAAAAAAACAAAACACCCCCAACAGTAAAATTCACCACCCAACCAACCAATCAACCCCCCCAAATAACAAAAATCTAAAATAACCTAAGCTCCCGTATGCCCTGAAAAGGGCATTTGTATGGGCATTGCCCTTAAAAGGGCATTTAGCTCTTTTACATGCCCAGACCCTAATATAAAAATAAAACCCACCCAAAAAACCCTTAAACAAACCTAACACTAACCCCTGACGATCCACTTACAGTTCTTGAAGTCCCGCTTGAGGGATCCATCCAGCCGGAGAAGTCCTCATCCAGGCGGCAAAAAGTCTTCATCCGGGTGGCCTCTTCCATCTTCATCCAGCCGGAGATGTCCTCATCCAGGCGGCAAAAAGCCTTCATCCAGAGGCATCTTCTATCTTCATCCATCTGGCACGGAGCAGGTCCACCCTGAAGACATCCGCCATGGAGCATCCTTTTCATACGGTCGCCGCCGTAAACTGGAACTTCAATGCAAGTGACTCCATTCAAGATGGTGTCCCTTGCATTCCTATTGGCTGAACGATTTCAATCAGCCAATAGGATTAGAGCTGCTAAAATCCTATTGGCTGTCCCAAACAGCCAATAGGATTGAGCTCTCATCCTATTGGCTGTTCCAATCAGCCAATAGAATGAGCGCTCAAATCCTATTGGCTGATTGGAACAGCCAAAAGAATGAGAGCTGCTCAAATAGGTTTTTTATTTGGGGGGGTTGGTTGTTTGGATGGTCAGTTTTACTGTTGGAGGGTGTTTGTATTTTTTTTTACAGGTAAAAGAGGTGATATCTTTGGGGCAATGCCCCACAAAAGGCCCTTTTAAGGGCCATTGGTAGTTTATTGTAGGCTAGTTTTTTATTTATTTTGGGGGGGCTTTTTTATTTTGATAGGGCTATTAGATTAGGTGTAATTCTTTTTTATTTTTGATAATTTGTTTTTTTTATTTTTCGTAATTTAGTGTTTGTTTTTGTAACTTAGTGCTTGTTTTTTTCTGTAACTTAGTACTTTTAATAATGTTTAATAGTATATTTAAATAATTTGAGTAGGGTTAGGTTTTTTTAATATGTAATTTATTTAATTTAATTTAATTGGTAGTTTAATTTAATTGTAGTATAATAGTTAGGGTAGGTTAATTAATAGTTTCAAATAGTTTCTTTAATTCTACAGGTAAGTTTTAATTTATATTAAGATAGGGATCTTGTAATTTTAATTTATAGTTAGGGGGTTGTTAGGTTTAGGGATTAATAGCTTAATTTCGTTTTTGGCGATGTGGTGGGCTGAACGTTTAGGAGTTAATAGGTTTAGTTAGTGGTAGTGATGTGGGAGGCCAAAGGTTTAGGGGTTAATATGTTTTATGCGAGTGTACCTGTTAGAAGTTTGGTAACTAGGAAAAAGTGTCAGATAGAGCCGAATGTGTATTCGGAACATCTGTAATGACTTAAGCATCGATCTCTGTCGGATTGAGACCGGCGGATCGTATGTTATGTCACAAATTTCAACTTTAGCTGGTCTTGAGGCTTTGATAACTAGGTTGGATCAATCTTGCAACAATTACGATGCAGAATTCCAGCGTATTTGCGGTTGACATGTTGATAGATAGGTCCCTTTAAGTGTGAATCCTGAACATGACCTTGTATATGAAATTACAGCTGCATAAACTGTGCTTGCACATGGATTTGATATACTTTTATATACTATTTGTTTAATTTAATGAGCACATTCTTAATGCTTTATATATTAGATATTTAATGTGGTATATAAAATGATTGCATTTTATATTCCTTGTTTTTTGGCACCACTTTCAATGCAAGACCCAAACTATCACTATCCCTTTATCATTCAATATAATATAGGCCAAAAATAAGGTGATTTAGGGTAAAACTATCATTTGGTACTTTTCCGTATCTCCGGAGTTCTAAACATGGATGTTACGTGCCTTTTGTTCTCTGTAGTTGAAGTAACGGCACAAGGGAATGTTAGGAAAGTTAGCCTGAGCCATTAAAACTAGGTTGTAAACAGTGTTATTTTGCTAAGGCCAACAGAGATAAAAACTTTGAGAAGTAAGAATCAAATGATATGAAATATCAACCACCGAAAGGCCATTCAATCTTTTGAAGGAGCACTCAGAAAGTTCTGTTAGATGTAGAATGCTTTAAAATGTTGACAAATATACAAAAGAATATCAAACTCATTTCTGTTAGTGTCATTCATGATGATTTATCATTCAAGTCTGGAAAAGCTGTGGTCTCAAAGGTGAAACAATTTTAGCTTCTTCGTTTTTCATATTTTTTAAACAGAATGTTCCAGTGTGGTTCTTATATCCTTAGGGCTGTGCTATTAAATTCAGACCAAGAAAACTTAATCTCACAGCCAGATATGACAAGATTGTGGAAGAATTGAAGAAGTTTAAAGGAAGGGTAGTTGAATCAAATCATTTAAAGTATATATTGTGCACACATACATCAATATACAGTAATATAAATTCAATGTATTAATCATCTTTACATGTCATGTATGTACTATTTATATGTATGTGTGTTTGTGTGTGTATCTATATATCTAGATATTTTATCCATCAGTGTTTCTGTACGGACACAGGCACAGACACACAGTATTAAGACAAATTTTTTACAAAAAACAGCATTAAAATAACCTTATATTACAAATGCATAACACTACAACATTAAAGGTACTTCAAAATAATACCTTATGTTCAATGCATCACTTCCAATTCTCTGCTTTATAGGGTTAATTAATTTATTAGTTTATTATTATTTATTTATTTTTCCTATTTAAACTCATCCTATATTGACTGGCTCTAATTTAATTGGCTCTTGCAGCTTTTTTTTTTTTTTTAACTATGCACTAGATGATAAAACCAATCAGAGTTCACCTCTCCGAAACGTATATCCTCAGTTTGAGTTCACCATTTTTTTTTCTTGTTTCATAACTTTTAGTCTCCCCGCTTCCTGCTGTTTAACTTCTCTAACCAATTTGAAGTTTTATTTTGAAATTAAGGAGAACTGACTCACCAATAGGGTAAATTTATTAAACTGTAAGTGAACTGAATTCCTGAGGAAATGTACTCTCTAAGAACAGCTTCATAAATAAGGCCCCATATCAGCTCAGGGCAAGCATATAACATTGCAGGGCTGCTTGTGCTAAAAAGAAATCCTCTAACAAATTATGTAATTTTTGCACTATGATGTCCCTTTTAAAAAGTTGGAGTGTTCGAAATTATTTATTTTGCCTTATTTTCCTGTAATTTAAGAGACACAATCTTACAGGATACAGAATCCTGTCCCTTCAACACTCTTTACAGTCATTAGTAAATCAGTATAGGAGCTATATATATTTAATATAAATATACTCCATATACTTTTCAGGCGGTATGACCCTAGACTGCAAAACTAGGAAAATTTTGACAGTTTTAAGTTATGCATGTATACAAAGTAAGTTTACTATGGCTTATGTTTAATGAGTCACTCCAATAGAGTTTTTTCTTTTTTTATTAAAACTTTGGATAAGAAACTTCAGTTAGGTAACATTTGAGATATATAAGTGTAAAAAATATAAGTTAAAATGTCTTGTTAGCTATGCTCTTATATACAGGTATATTCATTATTGTATTAAGAGAATAATTCAGAATTTATTAATGACAAGAGCTGAGTATTTTTATATTGTTTATTTACTTCTTTCTTACCATAAAATTTGCTGCTAATAGATATCTAAGCAAACAATTGTTAAACATAAGCACAAATCCTTTTAAATAAGCAATTGAATGTAAGTTCAGTATTGGTAATATTTGTAACTGAACTTAAACATAGTAATACTAGTTGATAAGCCTGCCCAGAGAGCAGTCTTTTGTTAAAAATGCAACACCCCACGCTACAAAAAATAAAAAAGTAAAAGTAAAAAAACAAAGCTATCCAAAATAATAAAATTAAACCTAAACTAATACCCCTATACAAATAAAAAAATCCCCCCCAAATAAAAACACCCTATAATCTAATACTAGACTACCAATAGCCCTTAAAAGGGCTTTTTGTAGGGCATTGACCTAAATAAATCAGCACTTTTACATTAAAAATAAACAAAGTCCCCCCCTAACAGTAAAATCCCCCCACCCACCAAACCCCCCCCCCAAAAAAAACTAACACTAATAAACCTACACTACCCATTGCCTCTAAAGGGTCATTTGTATGGGCATTGCCCTTAAAAGGGCAATCAGCTCTTTTTCACTGCCCTTAAAAGGGCATTCAGCTCTTTTTGAAATTACTCAAAAAACCCTAATCTAAAAAAACGAAAAAACAAACAAACAAACAAAAAAATAACACTAAAGCCCCCAAATAGGTACTCATGGTTTCAGAAGTCCGGCGGAGAAGGTCTTCTTCCAGGTGGGTCCATCATCTTTATCCACAGCGAAGGGGGCGCGGAGCGGAGGTCCAGAGCGGTCTTCCCAGATGTGGCAATCCTCTGCGGTGGTCATCTGTGGAGGCGGGTCCTCGTGGCAGCGGTGGTCCTCGGCGGCATAGAGGCCCCTCTGCATCCGATGTCTGTTGTATACTGAATATTGAATACAAGGTACCGCAATCAATTTGGGGTACCTTGCATTCCTATTGGCTGAATTTTTCAAAACAGCCAATATGTTTAGAGCTACTGAAATCCTATTGGCTGTTCAAGTCAGCAAATAAGATTTCAGTAGCTCTCATCCTATTGGCTGATTTTGAAAATTTCAACCAATAGGAATGCAAGGTACCCCAATAAATATGGGGTACCTTGATTTAAATCTTCAGTGTGCGGCGGACGATCGCATTAAGAGGAACCTCTATACCTTCGCCGAGGACCGCCAATGACCACCGCCGAGGATCGCTCCGGACCTCTGCTCCCTTCTGGGAAGACCGCCACATCTGGGAAAACCGCTCCAGACCTCCGCTCTGCGCCCCATTGCTGTGGGTGAAGATGATGGACCCGCCAATAAGAAGACCTTCTCCATCGGACTTCTGAAACCGTGAGTACCTATTTGGTGCTTTAGTGTTAGGTATTTTTTTTAATTTTTTTTTTTTTGTTTTGTTTTTTTAGATTAGGATTTATTGGGCAATTTGCAAAAGAGCTGAATGCCCTTTTAAGGGCAATGTCCATACAAATTCCCCTTTAGGGGCAATGGGTAATTTAGGTTTATTAGTGTTAGTTTTTTTATTTTGGGGTGTTTGGTGGGTGGGTGGTTTTACTGTTAGGGGGGACTTTGTTTATTTGTAATGTAGAAGAGCTGATTTTTTTAGGGCAATGCCCTACAAAAAGCCCTTTTAAGTGCTATTGGTAGTTTATTCTTAGATTAGGGGGTGTTTTTATTTTGAGGGGACTTTTTTATTTTTATAGGGATTAAGTTTAATTTTTTATTTTGGATAGTGTTGTTTATTATTTTTGTAATGTTAGCCTTTTTATTTTCTGTAATGTTAGATTAATATAATATAATTTTTTTTCATTTTAATTGTAATGTAGTATTTTTTATGTAATTAAGGGGTTATTTTAGGGGGTGTTATGTTAGGGGGCTTACTCATTAAATTATTTTTTTGCGTTGTGGGGGTTGGCAGTTAACAACGTTTTGGGGGTTGGCGGATTAGGGGTTAATAGATATATTAGGTTTTTTTTAAATACTTATTGCGGGCGGTTAGTTCTTTTATTTTTAAATTATTTTTGCGGTGGTTATTTACTTTGATTTTTTTTAATGTTCATTTTTTTGATGCATCTCGGTGGATTCCGAAAACAGCAGGGTGCCATTTTCTGAATTCACCTGTGAATTATTTTGGATGAGCGCGCAGCCAACATTTTGTTGGCTGCCTCACACTGCCAACATTCCTTTGAGGATGCGTGCGCAACTGCCGATGGCGACGGACGCGTTACAAACGTGCTTATAGTATAGATGATGCTTAAAGGGACAGTCTAGTCAAAACTAAACTTTCATGATTCAGATAGGGCATGCAATTTTAAACAACTTAACAATTTACTTTTATCATCAAATTTTCTTCGCTCTCTTGGCATTCTTTGTGGAATGCTAAAGGTAGGCTCATATCTCATATGCTAAATTCTAAGTCGTTGAACTGCCTCTTATCTCAGTGCATTTTGACAGTTTTTGACCGTTAGACGCTTCTAGTTTACATGTGCAATATAGATAACATATGCGCAGTCCTGTGGAGTTATTTCAGAGTCAACACTGATTGGCTAAACTGCATGTCTGTCAAAAGAACTGAGATAAGGGGACAGTCTGCAAAGGCTAACAAACCAGATAATCACAGGGGTAAAAAGTGTATTACTATAACAGTGATGGTTATGCAAAACTGGGGAATGGGTAATAAAGGGATTAACTATATTTTTAAACAATAACAACTCTGGAGTAGACTGTCCCTTTAAGCATATTAATAAGTTTACTGAAAATTGTACACAAAGAAACAATGTAGAAGAACATTATTTCCAACACAGAACAATGTCTGCTGTTTGATTGAAACTAGAAGAATTAAATGAAGAATACAAAAAACAAGATTTTGTATAAAATTCAAAGAAATGTAAGTGTTCATAAAAAAATAATTATGAGCAATTTACAATATTGAAATTCATTGTTAAAGGGAATATAACCCTGGGGCGGAGCAAGCCTGGAAACTGAGCGGTCGCACTTCACTTCAGCTCTGCTGAAAATGCTTATATTTTTATTTAATTGACCGTCAGTCCAGCTTAAACTTATGATACAGAACAGTTAGGCAAACAAAGCCAGTATTTGGCGCTTACGGTCCTGGAACGTTTAATGAAGTAAAAGCCGGTTTTCTCCTTTGAGCCGAAAGAGGAGTTGCTCAGGCTGTTTGCATGTATGTTGCTGGTTCCTCCTTCCGGTGCAAGAATGGTCTGACGCTGCCTGTGATGTGTGATGGGTTTCCGTTGGTCACATCAAAGTAGGGAAGTACTGAGAAAAGAAAGAATGGGACAGGCGCAGCCTGACTCAAGTGAAATACAATTTATTGAACAGTAAGTGCGCAGAACAGTTGGCTACTTACAAGCTTAAAAACAAAATAGAGCATTTATGGAATCAAATTCCAAACTAGAGACCACTGCAAAAGTCCTCGATCCACAGGTGTAGTCCTACTTGTAATATCCACCTCAGCCGTAATCTGTAACCAAGTGTGGTAATTGCTTGGAAGACACCTTCAAAGTTATGTGAGAACTTGAAAAAAAAGTCTCTTTTTATGACTGTCTGCACACAAGTTTATCCACTCACATAACTTTGAAGGTGTCTTCCAAGCAATTACCACACTTGGTTACAGATTACGGCTGAGGTGGATATTACAAGTAGGACTACACCTGTGGATCGAGGACTTTTGCAGTGGTCTCTAATTTGGAATTTGATTCCATAAAGGCTCTATTATGTTTTTAAGCTTGTAAGTAGCCAACTGTTCTGCGCACTTACTGTTCAATAAATTGTATTTCACTTGAGTCAGGCTGCGCCTGTCCTAAACTTATGATACAAACATCCTTGATTCTTTAGACGATGTCAGGAATCCCTAGGACACCATGAGAAACAGAGGGTAACTAGATATTGAACCGACTAACTATCAGACCGGCTAGGATCCGCCATTTTCTCTCCCACATGGGGGCCGGGGAACATGACCCCTAACTGTGAAGAAAGTGCTCGGCAGCTGCTATATACCCACTTCCAGAAGCTAGAATGTATACTTACCCTGTCATTTCTATCCATCACTGGCAAAGTACCTCCTGAGGACATCCAACACCGTTTGCCCCTACGCAAGGCCTCGCAGAACGTACCTGGCAAATCCCAGAACAACACAGATAAGATAGCACATCCGGTGCAAACCTCTAAAGCTTATAACTGGCCTAACGCAGCTACTCACAGCCACACTGCCGATCACAGTCCCCTATACTTGAAAACGCAGGATGAAGCTCAGCAGGGGGAATCTTGGTCTCATGGCCCTGTGGGAAATTCAGTATGTGACCGCTCACCGGATAAAGGTATGGCATCTGAGGGGTTTGTGGATATACAAGTGCCTGGTATGAGAAGGCTACCCCAGCCAGCGCTACTGTATTTTTGTCTGCTGGCATGTTCAGCCTCACCTATGGAGCCTCAACTGATGAATATAGCTGCGAGCAGACTGCCGTTGCAGATTGCCCAGAGAAAGTCTTCGGCCTTGCGCTCTGGAGTGGGGTGAAGATTTCCTCCTTTTTGCCTACCTCGTCACTACATTCTTAATCAGGTTAAAAATAAAGATTTGAAGAGATTGTGAGTGACAATGGTCAACCTGCCTTAGACTTATAATGCAGACTTATTGATGTCCTCATTGGATTGTCATGGCCTTATTATACAGACATGGTTCATATTTTTACATATTGTTAGTTACGTATGTTCCTGAACTTGCCTTATTACCCCCCGGAATGTCGAATTGAGCTTGGAGGACACTTTACTTCATAGAACTCTTGATAAAATATTTTGCTGTTAGTGCCTATTTTGGCTGATATGCTGAGGGTACCTTTTCAATGTTCACTGTTAAACTTACATAGGTTATTGCTTATACAGGGAGTGATGTCAGGTTACTTTCTCACAAAATATGTATTTCAGCCCTTCTTTTTCAGTTTTAGGTTAAATCGTTTGCAATACCTTCTTATAGATGCATGGTTGTTGATTAAACGCTTTCTTGCTGGCATCTTCTTTAGAGGTTATACTAATTTTATGTTTTTAATGTTTTCTTCTCAATTGACATGGGTTATTGCTTATACAGACAATGTGAGTTAATGTATTTCAGTGCAAATCTCTCAGCTCTAAGCTACAATTGTTTGTAGTACTCTCTTAAAAATCCAGATGTTGTTTGCTGTCTAATATTACTGTGTTTGTGTTAACATATTGGTAACCTTAAAACCTAAACACCAACAAATCCTTGCTCACGTATGTGTATCGATTAATACTCACAAGCTCCTTACAGTTTAGCTACATATTTTATGAGATAAATAGAATTTCCACATAGTGATCTCCATACTGCACTCCCATGTTTGCATAAGTAAGGCAGGACCACCGTCCTCATATGTATTTCCCAGTTTTAAAGAGGTCTTTATTGCATTAGCCATGCTTATGGAGCCTTGGAGTGTTTCTAATCCAATTAACATGATGATGTGGTTATTGCTGACATGAGGTGACATGTAGTATTGTAGCATGGTGTTTGCTGTGTTACTTGGGTGGGCTGGACCCATGCTGATGTTCTCATCTTTGGTTTCCCTACCTTTTCTATGAGCTGTGTATTTTGCACTGGGCAATTCTTGAGCAAATAACTAAACCCATAAGGTATTCAATATTCACTTAGGGAATAGTTGAACTGAAATATATATTATATCAACTGTATTATGGGAACCTCTATACCTGACCAATTTCTATCAGCCTTGTTATTTATCTAAAGTGTTAAATGAATCTCTGTATTTATGTAAACCTTGATAGGTCTAAAATATGTTGTTAATGCGCCATCTCTTGTCACTCTGAACAGCTCCATTAGGTCAATTACTATAGGTACTACTACTCTTCCCTATTTATCTTATTAAGAGTTTTGAGAGGGCTTACTACGCATGCATGCAGAATCCTAACATTCAATTGATGTTCCCATAGAAACCATTGAATTTTTAGCTGCCAACATATAGTATATACTTGATATCTCTTACTTCACACATATTAGCTCTACATAAATAGTTCTTTAACTAATACACTAAATCTATATCCTTGAGGTTTGCCTTATCTACCTATAGCTGATACCCTACATGTAAAAATATCAACTTACCACCCCCCCCCCCCCATAATATACCTCCTAATTTAGGAGGGCTCACTACGCGGCTCATCTTGCCTATGCCGCAACCTAACTATTGTTTTTTTTTTTTTTTTTTTTTTTAAAGCAGTTTTATTGAAAAAGAAAAGGGTATGATACAATTTGTTCAATGTCAAAAAATACAAGTACATGGCTTTTCCGTAATACATCTTATGTGCTCTTAGTATACTGCTATTAACATGAAAATATCTAAACATGAAAACTAATATAACTTATACAAATTATACAAACTAGAATATTGATTTCAAATGACATGATTGCAATAGTTGGATTTGTAACAGTATAGACCCTATGAGTTTAACAGATGAGTGCGAGGTTCCCTAGGATGAAATGTAGTTTTTACTCACTAAGGCATCCCTAATTGAACGGGTGTATGGTCTTTGGTTTTTATGTGTTCTTCCCACAGTACCTTCATTTGGGTGTAAGTATCTAATCTCTTATTGACTAAGTAAGTGTATTCTTCAAGGTCTAGGATTTGTTTAAAAGAGTGTAGCCATTGTGCTATGCTAGGTATGTTTCTGCTCTTCCAGTTCTTGGCCACCCATTGTTTTATGCAATTACTACCTATGAAAATTAGATTCCTCTTATCCTTTGGGGTCTTATTTGGGATAATATTGAATAACCATATACGTGGATCCGGAGGCAAAGCGATTCCCACCATCCCTGACATCTCTTTTGCTATATCTTCCCATAGTTTTGCAATTGGAGGACATGTCCACCAAATATGTGACATTGTCCCTGGGTGTTCCCCACATCTCCAGCAGAGCGCACTACATGAAGGAAATAACTTGCTTATTCTAACAGGCGTAAGATACCACCTCTGGATTATTTTGAAGTTTAGTTCAATCAGTTTGCTGGAGGCGGATACCTTAGTTACTGCTGAGAAAATGTGCTGTCTGTCTTTTTGCGTAAGTTCTATTTCTAATTCTTTCTCCCAGCTATCAATGTAATGAGGAATACTGCATGAGGCTTGTAATATGGAGTATGTAAGGGACAGGGTTCTTTTAATGGGAGAGGTTGAGTTGCACAATACCTCAAAGGGGGTTAAGGAGCGTAAGAAGTTGTTCCTCTCTTTATGTTTATATAGGTATGAATGACACCGTCTTAGGAAATACTAATTATGAAATATGAGGAGCCCCTCCTCTATCAGTTCTTCACTTGTTCTCAAATGTTGTTCGTTCCCTAAATGTAACATCGTGATGGTTCTCGGATTTTGTGACCTGTTGTGCGACTGTATTAATCTTAATCCTGGCGCAAAATCTATATTGTCTAAAAGAGGAGTTAGTGGGGAGGCCCTGGATGATATGTGTGGGTATTCTACTAGTATCCTGTCCCATACTTTAATAGTTTCTAGGATAGGTGCGTTTTGACTGATTTTATTTGACAGTGTTGTGCGTCTCTGCCAGCACAATGTACCTAGATGTCTTTGCTCTGTGAGGTCATGCTCTAGTCTTACCCAAGCCTTATATTCATAATTTGTGGACCAGTCTACTACTCTTTGTAGGAAGACTGCTTGTCTGTATTTTTTAAGATTGGAAGCCCCCAGCCCCCCTTCTTTAATTCGAACACACATTAATTTTCTGTTTATCCTCGCTTTTTTTTTATCCCAAATAAAGTCGAACATGGCGTTCTGCAGATTAGTCAAAAAGTTTAGGGGTAAGGGAATAGGTAGTGTCTGTAATAGGTATAGAATACGGGGTAGGACATTCATTTTTATAGTATTGATTCTGCCCAACCATGTAATATGTTGGGAACGCCACGATGACATGTCAGCTATCAATGACTTCTGTAGTGTTTTATAATTAAGCGCAAACATCTCCTGAATGGATGGTGCTAGCATAATCCCTAAATATTTTAGACTGTTTTTTTGTATACGAAACGTGCAAATATCTTGTGTTTGTTCTAACAAGGCCTTATCACATTGTAAAGGGAGTAGTTCTGATTTGTTTTTATTAATTAGGAAATTAGATGCCACATGGAATTTGTCAAATTCTTCCAGTAATTGGGGAACCGATTCTAAGGGAGATGTTAAAAAAAACAAGATATCGTCTGCATACAACAGGGCCTTATGCTCTGTCTCTGCTATGTGGAGACCTCTTATCCTATCGTTTGATCTTATTTTAGTCGCTAGGGCCTCCACTACGCATGCGAACAACAAGGGTGACAGTGGGCACCCCTGTCTGGTCCCATTTGATATATTAAAGGACCTAGAAAAGATCCCGTTCACTCTGACCTTGGCTGTGGGAAGCGTGTATAGAGCCATGATTTTTGAAATAAATGTTTCGCATATCCCAAATTTCCCTAGAACCCTGCGTAAAAAAAGCCAACTGACGCGGTCGAAAGCTTTCTCCGCGTCAGTGGAGATCACTGCCGTTTGTATTTTCTTGTTTTGCAGGTAGTTGATGAGATGTATAGCCCTGACTGTATTATCTTTTGCTTCGCGTGCTTGAATAAAGCCCACTTGATCACTACTGATAATGGATGGTAAAATCATACCTAGTCTATTTGCAAGAATTTTTGAGTAGATTTTTAGGTCGGAGTTCAATAACGATATTGGTCGGAAGTTCTCAGGTCTATCTGGGGGTTTACCTGGTTTTGGGAGCACTGTTATATATGCCTCTAGGTTATGTGTCGAGAAGGGTGACTTCTCGGTAATGTCATTAAATAGTGTCAACATATGGGGGATCAATGTGTTTCTGAATTTTTTGAAATAGCCGTTGGAGAAGCCATCCGGCCCCGGCGCTTTGTTTGCTGGTAATTGGGCTATTACGTCTTTTACCTCCTTATAGGTTATCGGGGCTTTCAGGGTGTTGTTTTGATCTATTGTTAGTTGGGGCAAAGTTACATTACTCAAATATTCCTGAATATACCTATTTTGATCTATGGGGTTTTCTATTTCACCCTTCAGATTGTACAATTGTTCGTAATACGCCCTAAAGGCTTCTGCTATTTGGTCTGAGGTGTATACTTCCTTATTTTGTCTGTTACGAAGAGTGAGAATGTAGTTCCTATTTATTTTGCGTTTTAATTTCCTTGCTAGGATTGGACCACATTTGTTGTCTCCCTCATAGTATTTCTGTCTCAATTTAAATGCACTAATTTTGCATTCTTTTCCCAACATTGAGTTGATCGATGACCTACAGTCAACTATTTTCTGTTGAATTACAGGGTCTGTGGGATTCACTTCCCTTTGTTTCTCTAATGTCTCCAATAAATGTAGTGCATCATTTAGTGTTCTGCTGGCTTGTTTGGCCTGGTATGATTGTATACTGATTATTTCTCCCCTTAACACAGATTTATGTGCTTCCCATATAGATCTAACATCCAGTGTGGGATTTGTGTTCGTGTTGATGTCAAAGTATTCTCCCAATACCTTTTCTAGTTTCTGGAAATAAACTGGGTCCTCTAGTAGGCTCTCATCCAGTCTCCACGTGTATTGTTTGCAAGGGATGTGTGGCCAATTTAGTTCACAACTAACTATTGAATGGTCAGACCATGAATTCGGAAGGATCTTTAGTCGTGTTACCCTGGAAAGGTTTGTGACATCTACCATAAAGTAATCGATACGTGAGTGTCTATGGTGGGGGTTAGAATAGAAGGTATATTCTATCCTGTCAGGGTATGTCACTCTCCAAGCATCGTGTAAGGCAAGGTCTCTCAAGTGTGACTTAACCATGTTGATCACTCGGTGTGGTGTGGAGGAGGAGTGATTGGAGTTATCTAAAGTAGGGTTCAGGGTTAGGTTAAAGTCCCCTCCCATTATCACTGCTCCCCTGGCTACCTCTAAGAGTAAGTTAGAGAGTCTTTTAAAGAATATATCTTGCTTTATATTAGGGGCATAAACATTCACCAGGGTGACCATTGAATTATACAATTTACCAACTAGAATTAGGTACCGCCCTGATTTATCTGCATGTTTTTTAATTAGGGTAAAAGGGATACCTCTTTTTATGAGGATACCCACTCCGTTTGTTTTAATGGAATTTGATGCATAGTACGAGTTCCCAAATTTAAACGCGAAAGTTTTAGGTTCTCTCCCCTTGAGAAAATGTGTCTCCTGTAAATATATCACTTCACCTTTCTTCTGTTTAAGATCCCTTAATGCTAGGTTCCTCTTGTATTGGCTGTTAAGTCCCTTGGCATTAGCTGTGAGAAAATGAATGTTATTCGCTGTGTTTGCCATCTCAAAAGAGAGAAGCGCTCAACCTGGGAATGAACAATTTCACACATAACCTGATTAAGAACATATAACAAAATAACAGAGTAATGTTGGATTACTTATATAGAGGTTAATATTTTTAGACTTAAAGGTTTTAGTTTGAATATTTTATATAGTTTTATATAGTGTGAAATAGACATTTTAAATAATTGAGCCATAGACACTAAGGTTAGTTAATATGTACGTGGTTTTATTATACAGAATATATAGCCCTCTTGCCAATAGATTCAGTAGAAATACGCATTTCTCATTAACTGTATAGATTACATTGGATTATGGATCAGCAATAGATATTAAGTATATAGGTAGCTAATGAATGTTTTATAGAAATCATTTTTATGCTTTTCAATTATCATTTTTATGCTTTTTAATTCTCATATATATACAATTATGAGGTTTTTATAACTAACATTTTTTAATTTGAAGGGATATCTAAAGGAAAAACGGAAACCAAAAATTCCGTAATATAGTAACGAAATGAAGCAGACAATACTTGCTTTTTGAAAATTTTTGTAACAAATGTTTATAATAATGTTTTATATGTATCGTATGTATGCTGCTGTTCAGCGACATGGTTCAATTGATATGAATGTAACCCCAAGTAAATGTCACGCCCCTTTGATGAGTCATTAAGAGATAGGTTTGTGATTGGGACACTACAAATAAGCCGAAAAAGGCGCTAAAATTCAAAAGACTTATTATACCTCTTAATAAAACCCGACCGTAGTTCGGGGGAAACGCGTCAAGGAAACCTAAGGATATCTGATCTCTTCTCTTTGTGTACGGCTTTGCGGTGTCTGCAGCAGGCAGTCCGGATGCCAAGCGGATACTGAGGTCGCTGTTGGGTTTACTGTTACCATCCTTATACCAACATATGCCATGGAGAATATCGGAACAGCTTTTAAATGAAATTGCCTATTTTTAACTTGAATCCATTAAGTGCAACAGTGTGTGTTGCGTGTGGTTAATTTTAATAAATCTTCACTTGAATCGTACTCTGTGTGCGCTTCTATCTTTTTTTCTTTTTCATGTTTGCTACGTACGAAGTCAAAGCTAGGATCATTTGACTTGACAGAAGCAGCACCGGAGAAAGATAGCCCTATAACAGGAATAATTTGAACGGTGAACTACAACCGAATACACAGTTCCAAAGATAAACTATACTACATACAAAAGGTGAAAACAAACCAAACTGTTTTGTCGGTAGACAAGGTACTGTGTTTATTAGGACACTTTGCAAGTTTTGTATCGATCACTTTTGTGTATTATCTGATTTTGCATTTTGTTTTATCTGTGTACACCGCTTTGATGTAAAATATTAATGGCGCAACTATATTAAGTATTACCAGTTGTGCATACATATTTATTATTATTTTATATGTGTTGGTAATAGTGATGTCGCGAATAGTTTGCCGGCGAATAGTTCCCAGCGAACATAGCATGTTCGCGTTCGCCGCTGCGGGTGAACATATGCGATGTTCGATCCGCCCCTATTCTTCATCATTGAGTAAACTTTGACCCTTTACCTCACAGTCAGCAGACACATTACAGCCAATCAGCGGCAGACACTCCCTCCCACACCCTCCCACCTCCTGCACAGCATCCATTTTAGATTCATTTGGAAGCTGCATTCTTAGTGAGAGGAGGGACAGTGTAGCTGCTGCTGATTTAATAGGGAAATTGATAGCTAGGCTAGTGGATTCAGTGTCCACTACAGTCCTGAAGGACTCATCTGATCTCTGCTGTAAGGACAGCACCCCAAAAAGCCCTTTTTAGGGCTAGAACATCAGTCTGCTTTTTTTTTTTTCCCCTGTGTAATCTAATTGCAGTTGCCTGCCTGCCAGCGTGTGTGTCAGGCTCACAGCGTATACTCTGCCCACTTGCCCAGTGCCACCACTCATATCTGGTGTAACAGTAGTGTACATTTAAAAAAAACAAAACACTTTTTTGACTGTGAAATAATAGCAGACAGCTGCCAGTACCCAAGGTGGCCGCCAATAAGGCAGATGGGGAGGGTTAGAGAGCTGTTTTGGGGGGAACAGGGAGGTTGGGGGCTAAGGGGGGGATGCTACACCATAGCATATGTAAATATGCTAAAAAAAAATAAAAACCTTTTATTTTAGTACTGGCAGACTTTCTGCCAGTACTTAAGATGGCGGGGACAATTGTGGGGTGGGGGAGGGAAGGGAGCTGTTTGGGAGGGATCAGGGGGTCTGATGTGTCAGGTAGGAGGCTGATCTCTACACTAAAGCCAAAAATAACCCTGCAAGCTCCCTACAAACTACCTAATGAACCCCTTCACTGCTAGCCATAATACACATGTGATGCGCAGCTGCATTTAGCGGCCTTCTAATTACCAGAAAGCAACGCCAAAGTCATATATGTCTGCTATTTCTGAACAAAGGAGATCCCAGAGAAGAATTTACAACCATTTGTGCCATAATTGCACAAGCTGTTTCTAAATGATATCAGTGAGAAACCTAAAGTTTGTGAAAAAGTGAACAATTTTTTTTGATTTGATCGCATTTGGCGGTGAAATGGTGGCATGAAATATACCAAAATGGGCCTAGATCAATACTTTGGGATGTCTTCTAAAAAAAAATATATACATGTCAAGGGATATTAAGGTATTCCTGACAGATATCAGGGTTCCAATGTAACTAGCGCTCATTTTGAAAAAAAGTGGTTTTGAAATAGCAAAGTGCTTCTTGTATTTATTTCCCTATAACTTGCAAAAAAAGCCAAGAACATGTTAACATTGGGTATTTCTAAACTCAGGACAAAATTTAGAAACTATTTAGCATGGTTGTTTTTTGGTGGTTGTAGATGTGTAACAGATTTTGGGGGTCAAAGTTAGAAAAAGTGTGTTTTTTTAAAAAAATTTCCTCATATTTTATAATATTATTAATAATAAATTATAAGATATGATGAAAATAATGGTATCTTTAGAATGTTCATTTAGTGGCGAGAAAAACGGTATATAATATGTGTGGGTACAGTAAATGAGTAAGAGGAAAATTACAACTAAACACAAACACAGCAGAAATGTAAAAATAGCCCTTAAGGGGTTAAAAAAAAACTAGAAATTTGACTGTGAAATAATAGCAGTCAGTGGAGGGGGGCGGGATCGTGGGCGGGGATGTCCGGGGGCGCGCACGGACGCGCGCGCGTGCACGGGAGGGCGAGCACGTGCACGGGGGGGGGGAGCGGGTGGGAACCGCTACACTACAGAAAAAGTTGGTGTAAATTTTTTTTAAAAAAAGGAATAAAAATAATAATAAAAAAAGATCAGGCAGGTGGTGGGGGTTGGTCTGTGGGGGGGGAAAAATCTACACTACAGAAAAAACAACAAAAACAAAACAGAAAAAAATACTTTTTTTGCAAACTGGGTACTGGCAGACAGCTGCCAGTACCCAAGATGGCCGCCAATAAGGCAGATCGGGAGGGTTAGAGAGCTATTTTGGGGGGGATCAGGGAGGTTGGGGGCTAAGGGGGGGATGCTATACCACAGGGGGGGAGGGTCAGTTAGAACACAATAGAACAGAGAGATCAGTCTGTGAATATGTCACTCCCTTAATATCTCAAGGAAGGGATGACTTAAGAAATGTCACATTAGAAAGTATAGAGGAAAGTACACCAAGTAGCAGCAGAAAGCACATGAAAATTAAATGTATGACAACAAATGCAAGAAGCATGACAGGTAAAATGGGGGAGCTGACGCTCTTAGTTGCAGAAGAGGTCTACGATGTTATCAGTATAACTGAAACTTGGTGGGATGATTCACATGACTGGGCAGTTAACTTAGAGGGGTATAAATTATTTAGGAGGGACAGGAATAATAAAAGGGGTGGAGGAATCTGCATGTATATTAAACCTAACCTTAAACCTACAGTAAGGGAAGATATTTATGATACAAGTGACAATGTAGAGACCTTGTGGGTTGAAATAAAGAGTGGGGGGGGGGATCCTAAAAATATATTACTAGGAACATGCTACAAGCCTCCCAACATTAGTGACCCGGAGGAAACTCAACTACGTATCCAAATAGGTAAGGCTGCTAATAACAGTGCTGTAATTATGGGAGATTTTAACTATCCTGATATAAACTGGGCCAATGAAACTAGTAATTCAGCTAAGGGGGATAGGTTTTTAAATGTTCTCAGGGATAACTTCTTGTCACAATTAATAGAGGAGCCAACTAGGAGTAAAGCTATATTGGATTTAGTGCTATCAAACAATACAGATATAATATCAAACATAGAAGTTAAAGAACATTTGGGTAACAGTGATCATAACATGGTCACATTTGAAATCTCTTTTCATATGCAGTGTTTTAAAGGCTTAACTAAGACTTTTAATTTCAAGAAAGCAAAATTCAACGATTTAAGGAAATCATTAAATAATATAAATTGGGACAATGTATTTTCTAATAAAAATACAGAGGATAAATGGATAATATTTAAAAATGTGTTAAATAAATATACATATCAACACATACCATATGGTTATAAAAATAAAAATAAAAAAACAAAGCCGTTATGGCTAAATAAAAATGTGTTAAGAGAAATTAGGAAAAAACGTAGGGCATTTAAATTATTAAAAGAAAATAGTACAGACTCATCATACAATATTTATAAGGAATGTAACAAAGCATGCAAAAAAGCAATCAAATTAGCAAAAATTGAAAATGAAAAATTAATTGCCAAGGATTCTAAGTCTAACCCTAAAAGGTTCTTTAAGTACATAAATAGCAAAAATCTAATCTAAGAAGGATAATATAGGTACATTAAAATGTGTGGAGGGTAGCATGATAAATAATGACAGGGAGAAGGCTGAGGTACTAAACCAGTTTTTTTTCTTCAGTATACACAAGAGAGGAACCATTGAATGATACTTTGGAACAGAATAGAACATGCCAGTCCATACCACTAACTAGGTTTTGTTTAGAGGATATCAGGAAAAAACTGGAAAATATTAAGGTAAATAAAACTCCAGGCCCAGATGGAATACACCCAAGGGTGTTAAGGGAACTTAGCACTGTTATAGACAAACCTTTACTCTTAATTTTTCAAGACTCATTATCCTCAGGCAAGGTACCCCAGGATTGGCGTAAAGCTGATGTGGTGCCACTCTTCAAAAAGGGAAGCAGGGATGATCCAGGAAGCTATAGACCAGTTAGTCTGACATCAATAGTGGGGAAGATATTTGAAGGGATTATAAGGGATTATATTGATGAGCATATTCGTGTAAACAAGATTATGAGTTCTAATCAGCATGGCTTTAGGAGAAATAGATCATGTCAAACTAATCTAATTAGATTCTACGAGGAAGTAAGTAAAAATATAGATAAAGGGGAATCAGTTGATGTGATATACTTAGATTTTGCAAAGGCATTTGATACAGTGCCACATGAGAGATTAATGCACAAAATTAAGGGACTGGGAATAGCTGAAAATGTTAGCTCATGGATAAATAACTGGATAAAAGATAGGGAGCAACGAGTAGTAGTAAATGGATCATACTCAGATTGGACTAAGGTAATCAGTGGCGTCCCCCAGGGATCAGTACTGGGCCCTGTTCTTTTTAATATTTTTATAAATGACTTGGAGCAAGGATTAAATAGCGACATCTCTATTTTTGCAGATGATACTAAGTTAAGTAAGGTCATTAGGTCAGAGCAGGACTAACTCTCTTTACAAAGGGGTTTGCTAAAATTAGAACTATGGGCAAGTGAATGGAAAATGAGATTTAATACGGAAAAATGCAAGGTTCTACATTTTGGAAGTAAAAATAAGCAGGCTATGTATTTTTTAAATGGGACAAGACTTAGCCAAACACAGGAGGAAAGGGATTTGGGAGTAGTAATAGATAACAAGCTAAAGATGGGTGCACAATGCAGGGCAGCGGCTTCAAATGCTAATAAGATACTAGCATGTATTAAAAGAGGCATTGATTCAAGGGAGGAAAGCATAATTCTGTCATTATATAAAGCCCTGGTAAGACCTCACCTTGAGTTTGGAGTGCAGTTCTGGGGACCGATTGCTAAAAAAGATATTGCAGAACTAGAAAAAGTTCAGAGAAGGGCCACAAAGCTAATAAGGGGATTGGAGAAATTAACCTATGAGGAGAGGCTAGCCAAACTGGGTCTGTTTTTTTGCATTTTGTTTTATCTGTGTACACCGCTTTGATGTAAAATATTAATGGCGCAACTATATTAAGTATTACCAGTTGTGCATACATATTTATTATTATTTTATATGTGTTGGTAATAGTGATGTCGCGAATAGTTTGCCGGCGAATAGTTCCCAGCGAACATAGCATGTTCGCGTTCGCCGCTGCGGGTGAACATATGCGATGTTCGATCCGCCCCTATTCTTCATCATTGAGTAAACTTTGACCCTTTACCTCACAGTCAGCAGACACATTACAGCCAATCAGCGGCAGACACTCCCTCCCACACCCTCCCACCTCCTGCACAGCATCCATTTTAGATTCATTTGGAAGCTGCATTCTTAGTGAGAGGAGGGACAGTGTAGCTGCTGCTGATTTAATAGGGAAATTGATAGCTAGGCTAGTGGATTCAGTGTCCACTACAGTCCTGAAGGACTCATCTGATCTCTGCTGTAAGGACAGCACCCCAAAAAGCCCTTTTTAGGGCTAGAACATCAGTCTGCTTTTTTTTTTTTCCCCTGTGTAATCTAATTGCAGTTGCCTGCCTGCCAGCGTGTGTGTCAGGCTCACAGCGTATACTCTGCCCACTTGCCCAGTGCCACCACTCATATCTGGTGTAACAGTAGTGTACATTTAAAAAAAACAAAACACTTTTTTGACTGTGAAATAATAGCAGACAGCTGCCAGTACCCAAGGTGGCCGCCAATAAGGCAGATGGGGAGGGTTAGAGAGCTGTTTTGGGGGGAACAGGGAGGTTGGGGGCTAAGGGGGGGATGCTACACCATAGCATATGTAAATATGCTAAAAAAAAATAAAAACCTTTTATTTTAGTACTGGCAGACTTTCTGCCAGTACTTAAGATGGCGGGGACAATTGTGGGGTGGGGGAGGGAAGGGAGCTGTTTGGGAGGGATCAGGGGGTCTGATGTGTCAGGTAGGAGGCTGATCTCTACACTAAAGCCAAAAATAACCCTGCAAGCTCCCTACAAACTACCTAATGAACCCCTTCACTGCTAGCCATAATACACATGTGATGCGCAGCTGCATTTAGCGGCCTTCTAATTACCAGAAAGCAACGCCAAAGTCATATATGTCTGCTATTTCTGAACAAAGGAGATCCCAGAGAAGAATTTACAACCATTTGTGCCATAATTGCACAAGCTGTTTCTAAATGATATCAGTGAGAAACCTAAAGTTTGTGAAAAAGTGAACAATTTTTTTTGATTTGATCGCATTTGGCGGTGAAATGGTGGCATGAAATATACCAAAATGGGCCTAGATCAATACTTTGGGATGTCTTCTAAAAAAAAATATATACATGTCAAGGGATATTAAGGTATTCCTGACAGATATCAGGGTTCCAATGTAACTAGCGCTCATTTTGAAAAAAAGTGGTTTTGAAATAGCAAAGTGCTTCTTGTATTTATTTCCCTATAACTTGCAAAAAAAGCCAAGAACATGTTAACATTGGGTATTTCTAAACTCAGGACAAAATTTAGAAACTATTTAGCATGGTTGTTTTTTGGTGGTTGTAGATGTGTAACAGATTTTGGGGGTCAAAGTTAGAAAAAGTGTGTTTTTTTAAAAAAATTTCCTCATATTTTATAATATTATTAATAATAAATTATAAGATATGATGAAAATAATGGTATCTTTAGAATGTTCATTTAGTGGCGAGAAAAACGGTATATAATATGTGTGGGTACAGTAAATGAGTAAGAGGAAAATTACAACTAAACACAAACACAGCAGAAATGTAAAAATAGCCCTTAAGGGGTTAAAAAAAAACTAGAAATTTGACTGTGAAATAATAGCAGTCAGTGGAGGGGGGCGGGATCGTGGGCGGGGATGTCCGGGGGCGCGCACGGACGCGCGCGCGTGCACGGGAGGGCGAGCACGTGCACGGGGGGGGGGAGCGGGTGGGAACCGCTACACTACAGAAAAAGTTGGTGTAAATTTTTTTTAAAAAAAGGAATAAAAATAATAATAAAAAAAGATCAGGCAGGTGGTGGGGGTTGGTCTGTGGGGGGGGAAAAATCTACACTACAGAAAAAACAACAAAAACAAAACAGAAAAAAATACTTTTTTTGCAAACTGGGTACTGGCAGACAGCTGCCAGTACCCAAGATGGCCGCCAATAAGGCAGATCGGGAGGGTTAGAGAGCTATTTTGGGGGGGATCAGGGAGGTTGGGGGCTAAGGGGGGGATGCTATACCACAGGGGGGGAGGGTCAGTTAGAACACAATAGAACAGAGAGATCAGTCTGTGAATATGTCACTCCCTTAATATCTCAAGGAAGGGATGACTTAAGAAATGTCACATTAGAAAGTATAGAGGAAAGTACACCAAGTAGCAGCAGAAAGCACATGAAAATTAAATGTATGACAACAAATGCAAGAAGCATGACAGGTAAAATGGGGGAGCTGACGCTCTTAGTTGCAGAAGAGGTCTACGATGTTATCAGTATAACTGAAACTTGGTGGGATGATTCACATGACTGGGCAGTTAACTTAGAGGGGTATAAATTATTTAGGAGGGACAGGAATAATAAAAGGGGTGGAGGAATCTGCATGTATATTAAACCTAACCTTAAACCTACAGTAAGGGAAGATATTTATGATACAAGTGACAATGTAGAGACCTTGTGGGTTGAAATAAAGAGTGGGGGGGGGGGATCCTAAAAATATATTACTAGGAACATGCTACAAGCCTCCCAACATTAGTGACCCGGAGGAAACTCAACTACGTATCCAAATAGGTAAGGCTGCTAATAACAGTGCTGTAATTATGGGAGATTTTAACTATCCTGATATAAACTGGGCCAATGAAACTAGTAATTCAGCTAAGGGGGATAGGTTTTTAAATGTTCTCAGGGATAACTTCTTGTCACAATTAATAGAGGAGCCAACTAGGAGTAAAGCTATATTGGATTTAGTGCTATCAAACAATACAGATATAATATCAAACATAGAAGTTAAAGAACATTTGGGTAACAGTGATCATAACATGGTCACATTTGAAATCTCTTTTCATATGCAGTGTTTTAAAGGCTTAACTAAGACTTTTAATTTCAAGAAAGCAAAATTCAACGATTTAAGGAAATCATTAAATAATATAAATTGGGACAATGTATTTTCTAATAAAAATACAGAGGATAAATGGATAATATTTAAAAATGTGTTAAATAAATATACATATCAACACATACCATATGGTTATAAAAATAAAAATAAAAAAACAAAGCCGTTATGGCTAAATAAAAATGTGTTAAGAGAAATTAGGAAAAAACGTAGGGCATTTAAATTATTAAAAGAAAATAGTACAGACTCATCATACAATATTTATAAGGAATGTAACAAAGCATGCAAAAAAGCAATCAAATTAGCAAAAATTGAAAATGAAAAATTAATTGCCAAGGATTCTAAGTCTAACCCTAAAAGGTTCTTTAAGTACATAAATAGCAAAAATCTAATCTAAGAAGGATAATATAGGTACATTAAAATGTGTGGAGGGTAGCATGATAAATAATGACAGGGAGAAGGCTGAGGTACTAAACCAGTTTTTTTTCTTCAGTATACACAAGAGAGGAACCATTGAATGATACTTTGGAACAGAATAGAACATGCCAGTCCATACCACTAACTAGGTTTTGTTTAGAGGATATCAGGAAAAAACTGGAAAATATTAAGGTAAATAAAACTCCAGGCCCAGATGGAATACACCCAAGGGTGTTAAGGGAACTTAGCACTGTTATAGACAAACCTTTACTCTTAATTTTTCAAGACTCATTATCCTCAGGCAAGGTACCCCAGGATTGGCGTAAAGCTGATGTGGTGCCACTCTTCAAAAAGGGAAGCAGGGATGATCCAGGAAGCTATAGACCAGTTAGTCTGACATCAATAGTGGGGAAGATATTTGAAGGGATTATAAGGGATTATATTGATGAGCATATTCGTGTAAACAAGATTATGAGTTCTAATCAGCATGGCTTTAGGAGAAATAGATCATGTCAAACTAATCTAATTAGATTCTACGAGGAAGTAAGTAAAAATATAGATAAAGGGGAATCAGTTGATGTGATATACTTAGATTTTGCAAAGGCATTTGATACAGTGCCACATGAGAGATTAATGCACAAAATTAAGGGACTGGGAATAGCTGAAAATGTTAGCTCATGGATAAATAACTGGATAAAAGATAGGGAGCAACGAGTAGTAGTAAATGGATCATACTCAGATTGGACTAAGGTAATCAGTGGCGTCCCCCAGGGATCAGTACTGGGCCCTGTTCTTTTTAATATTTTTATAAATGACTTGGAGCAAGGATTAAATAGCGACATCTCTATTTTTGCAGATGATACTAAGTTAAGTAAGGTCATTAGGTCAGAGCAGGACTAACTCTCTTTACAAAGGGGTTTGCTAAAATTAGAACTATGGGCAAGTGAATGGAAAATGAGATTTAATACGGAAAAATGCAAGGTTCTACATTTTGGAAGTAAAAATAAGCAGGCTATGTATTTTTTAAATGGGACAAGACTTAGCCAAACACAGGAGGAAAGGGATTTGGGAGTAGTAATAGATAACAAGCTAAAGATGGGTGCACAATGCAGGGCAGCGGCTTCAAATGCTAATAAGATACTAGCATGTATTAAAAGAGGCATTGATTCAAGGGAGGAAAGCATAATTCTGTCATTATATAAAGCCCTGGTAAGACCTCACCTTGAGTTTGGAGTGCAGTTCTGGGGACCGATTGCTAAAAAAGATATTGCAGAACTAGAAAAAGTTCAGAGAAGGGCCACAAAGCTAATAAGGGGATTGGAGAAATTAACCTATGAGGAGAGGCTAGCCAAACTGGGTCTGTTTTCTTTAGAAAAAAGGCGCTTAAGAGGTGACATGATTACTTTATATAAATATATTCAAGGCCCATATGAAGAGATGGCAGAAGCTCTGTTTATTCCAAGAAAATTGTTTCTGACAAGAGGTCATAATTTAAGGTTGGAGGAAAGGAGATTTAATCTACTGCAACGGAAACGTTTTTTCACTGTAAGAGCAATAAAATTGTGGAACTCATTACCAAAGGAGGTAGTGAATGCCAATACCATAGATACATTTAAAAATAGTCTGGATAAATTTCTGTATATAAACAAAATTCATGGATATGATTGCTAGTATTAAATGGGTCACATTTTAATGGGGTTATTTAAGCTTAACTGGAGCTTTTTGAAAGTATTTTAGATTTGTATAGATTAAACTCGATGGACTTCAGTCTTTTTTCAACCTTATCTACTATGTTATGTTACTATGTTACAGCATATGTAAATATGCTAAAAAAATTAAATTAAATTTAAAAACCTTTTATTTTAGTACTGGCAGACTTTCTGCCAGTACTTAAGATGGCGGGGACAATTGTGGGGTGGGGGAGGGAAGGGAGCTGTTTGGGATGGATCAGGGGGTCTGATGTGTCAGGTGGGAGGCTGATCTCTACACTAAAGCTAAAATTAACCCTGCAAGCTCCCTACAAACTATCTAATTAACCCCTTCACTGCTAGCCATAATACACGTGTGATGCATTTAGCGGCCTTCTAATTACCAGAAATCAACGCCAAAGTCATATATGTCTGCTATTTCTGAACAAAGGGGATCCCAGAGAAGCATTTACAACCATTTGTGCCATAATTGCACAAGCTGTTTGTAAATGATATCAGTGAGAAACCTAAAGTTTGTGAAAAAGTGAACAATTTTTTTTTATTTGATCGCATTTGGCGGTGAAATGGTGGCATGAAATATACCAAAATGGGCCTAGATCAATACTTTGGGATGTCTTCTAAAAAAATATATACATGCCAAGTGATATTCAGATATTCCTCACAGATATCAGGGTTCCAATGTAACTAGCGCTCATTTTGAAAAAAAGTGGTTTTGAAATAGCAAAGTGCTTCTTGTATTTATTTCCCTATAACTTGCAAAAAAAGCAAAGAACATGTTAACATTGGGTATTTCTAAAATCAGGACAAAATTTACAAACTATTTAGCATGGTTGTTTTTTGGTGGTTGTAGATGTGTAACAGATTTTTCAGGGCCTGCCAGGGCACAGTGTCACACCAGTGCAACTCATATCTGGTGTAACAGTAGTGTACATTAAAAAAAAAATACAATTTTGACTGTAATAGATTGAATAGCAGTTAGTTGTCTGCAAGCGTGTGTGTCAGGCCTACAGCGTCTACTCTGCCAACTTCTGCCAGTGCACAGTGCCACTCATATCTGTTGTCACAGTAGCTTGCACGCATAGTACCACTAATCGAAAAAAAAATGACAGGCAGAGGCAGGCCACCCCGCAGGGGCCGTCGTGGTCGTGGTGCTGTGATTCCCTTTGGCCCTAGAATAATGCCCAGTGTTCAGAGTTCACGTACCCTGAACTCGAAAAGTTCTGAGGACATAGTTGACTGGCTAACACAGGACACCCAATCTTCTACAGCTTCCTCTCGGAACCTTGACGCACCATCCTCCTCCAGTTTAGCCTGCCGCCACCACCAACACTAGCACCACAGCCGCTTCATTTGATCTGTCAGAGGAGTTATTTACACATCAGTTGGAAGAAATGAGTGATGCGCAACTATTATTGCCAGAGGATGTAGATAACAGGGATATGTCTCAGTCAGGCAGCATTACACACATGGACGTACGGTGTGATGATGATGATGTTTTACCCGCTGTGGGAGTTTGGTCTGTCACTGTGAAGTGGGTGTAACCCTTACACTACCTGATCGATACAACATCATACCTGATTTGACCCGGTTCGCGAAATATGCGAAAGTTCGAGTTCGCCATTCGCGAACCCAAATTTTTATGTTCGCGACATCACTAGTTGGTAACTATTAAGGTTAATAACTGTGATTAACCACTGAAATCTTATACCTTCAATACACAGAGTGACAAACGTATAGTAGTGTCCCTAGAGGAGAACAAACTTTAGCCTCTATTCTAAGGATTTATATATCAATGTTATATTTTATTTATTTGTTATTGTAGGTGTTTTTAACAGTATCTAGTTAACATAAACTGTAAATAAGAGCATCAGCCAAGCGCAATATAATTTTCTTAGTATTCTTTGCAAATCCCTCTAGGCACACTGAGCAACAGGTCCACATCTGGATTCCCGCATCACACTTAGGGAGACTTCCCTAAGAGTCATCATTTGCATAAATAAAAAGAGAGAAGCGCTCAACCTGGGAACAAACAATAGCATAATAGCTTGTTCTATGGCTAGTTACCACCCTAGAAGCAGCCTCATTTTGCTCAATATGTGCCTTTCACAGAGAATAACTTTCCTGTAGCATATCAGTTTGATCCTGACTTCACAGTACAGTCCAGCACCGAAATGCCAGGCAATCCCTCTCTGAACGAGAGAAACAGCAAAACCCCAGACGTACGTTTCGGCCTAGTGTGGGTCTCGTCAGTGAGGTGCACCCATATCCCTCTAGGTACACTGAGCAACGGGTCCACGTCTGGATTCCCGCATCACACTTAGGGAGACTTCCTAAGAGTCATAATTTGCATAAATAAAAAGAGAGAAGAGCTCAACCTGGGAACGAACAATAACATAATAGCTTGTTCTATGGCTAGTTACCACCCTAGAAGCAGCCTCTTTTTGCTCAATATGTGCCTTTCACATATATATACGTATATACATTATATAAATATATATAATATATATATATATATATATATATATATTTATGAATATATAGAACACATTTTTCTATGTAAAGAACATTAGAATGAAAAATATTAATATTTAATGTTGGTTTAGCGCACTTTTGAAAATGCGATTGGGTTTGCGTGACTTGTTTTTTTTTCTCCACTTTCCACCCTCCATTGAAGTCTATGGGAGAAAACATTAAAGTGTCACGATATTGTAATTTCGGCTTTTTGTGCGCATTGGGTTTAACATACAGATACATACATATACATATCTATACCTATATATATATATATATATATATTTATAAATATATATATATATATATATATATATATATATATACATATATAAGATGAAGATGCACTCTCACCAGAATCCAACATCTGCCAGGGTGCTATAGTAAGGTAATCCAACATCAGAAAAATAAGCACTCACTGGACTTGACGAATCTTCATATACAATTTTTTATTGTAACGTTTCTAGACAGAAAAGTGCCCCTTCCTCAGACAAAACTTTTTATCTGAAGAATATATGAAGATTCGTCAAGTCCAGTGAGTGCTTATTTTTCTGATGATATATATGATATATATATATACAGGGAGTGCAGAATTATTAGGCAAGTTGTATTTTTGAGGATTAATTTTATTATTGAACAACAACCATGTCCTCAATGAACCCAAAAAACTCATTAATATCAAAGCTGAATATTTTTGGAAGTAGTTTTTAGTTTGTTTTTAGTTTTAGCTATTTTAGGGGGATATCTGTGTGTGCAGGTGACTATTACTGTGCATAATTATTAGGCAACTTAATAAAAAACAAATATATACCCATTTAAATTATTTATTTTTACCAGTGAAACCAATATAACATCTCAACATTCACAAATATACATTTCTGACATTCAAAAACAAAACAAAAAAAATCAGTGACCAATATAGCCACCTTTCTTTGCAAGGACACTCAAAAGCCTGCCATCCATGGATTCTGTCAGTGTTTTGATCTGTTCACCATCAACATTGCGTGCAGCAGCAACCACAGCCTCCCAGACACTGTTCAGAGAGGTGTACTGTTTTCCCTCCTTGTAAATCTCACATTTGATGATGGACCACAGGTTCTCAATGGGGTTCAGATCAGGTGAACAAGGAGGCCATGTCATTAGATTTTCTTCTTTTATACCCTTTCTTGCCAGCCACGCTGTGGAGTACTTGGACGCGTGTGATGGAGCATTGTCCTGCATGAAAATCATGTTTTTCTTGAAGGATGCAGACTTCTTCCTGTACCACTGCTTGAAGAAGGTGTCTTCCAGAAACTGGCAGTAGGACTGGGAGTTGAGCTTGACTCCATCCTCAACCCGAAAAGGCCCCACAAGCTCATCTTTGATGATACCAGCCCAAACCAGTACTCCACCTCCACCTTGCTGGCATCTGAGTCGGACTGGAGCTCTCTGCCCTTTACCAATCCAGCCACGGGCCCATCCATCTGGCCCATCAAGACTCACTCTCATTGCATCAGTCCATAAAACCTTAGAAAAATCAGTCTTGAGATATTTCTTGGCCCAGTCTTGACGTTTCAGCTTGTGTGTCTTGTTCAGTGGTGGTCGTCTTTCAGCCTTTCTTACCTTGGCCATGTCTCTGAGTATTGCACACCTTGTGCTTTTGGGCACTCCAGTGATGTTGCAGCTCTGAAATATGGCCAAACTGGTGGCAAGTGGCATCTTGGCAGCTGCACGCTTGACTTTTCTCAGTTCATGGGCAGTTATTTTGCGCCTTGGTTTTTCCACACGCTTCTTGCGACCCTGTTGACTATTTTGAATGAAACGCTTGATTGTTCGATGATCGCGCTTCAGAAGCTTTGCAATTTTAAGAGTGCTTGCATCCCTCTGCAAGATATCTCACTATTTTTGACTTTTCTGAGCCTGTCAAGTCCTTCTTTTGACCCATTTTGCCAAAGGAAAGGAAGTTGCCTAATAATTATGCACACCTGATATAGGGTGTTGATGTCATTAGACCACACCCCTTCTCATTACAGAGATGCACATCACCTAATATGCTTAATTGGTAGTAGGCTTTCGAGCCTATACAGCTTGGAGTAAGACAACATGCATAAAGAGGATGATGTGGTCAAAATACTCATTTGCCTAATAATTCTGCACTCCCTGTATATATATATATATATATATATATATATATGTGTGTATTTTTGAATTTATAGAACATATTTTTCTATGTGAAGAACATTGGAATGTGAAATATTAATATTTCACTCCGGTTTAGCGCACTTTTGAAAATGCAATCGGGTTTCGGCTTTTTGTGTGTATTGGGTTTAATATACAGATATACTATATATATATATACATGTTTAAATATGTATATATATATATTTATGTGTGTATATATATATATACTGTATATATATATATTTATAAGTGTTTATATGTGTGTATATATGTATTTATTTACAGACATATATACACATATATAGACATAAATACATATGTAGACATATATATATATATATATATATATATATATATATATATATATATATGTGTGTGTATTTTTGAATTTATAGAACAAATTTTTCTATGTGAAGAACATTGGAATGTGAAATATTAATATTTCACTCCGGTTTAGCGCACTTTTGAAAATGCAATCTGGTTTCGGCTTTTTGTGTGTATTGGGTTTAATATACAGATATACTATATATATACATGTCTAAATATGTATATATATATATTTATGTGTGTATATATATATATATATATATACTGTATATATATATATATATATATATATATATATATATATATATATATAAAAAAAAGTTCATTGGAGCCCTATGCAGTCAAGTAGATGAAAACATGTAAAATCATATTTATGCAATATTCAAATTTAATAAAGTGTTATACTGTGTTTTTAGAGTAAATATTTCACATTCCTATGTTCTTCAAATAAGGAAATATGTTTTAAGTATTTATAAATAAATATATATACACTCTAGAAAATGCGATCTGGTTTGCGCCACTTATTGGGTGTTCGATTTTTTCCCACTTTTCACGTTCCATTGAAGTCTATACAAGAATACGTTAATTTGGTTGCAATATTGTAACTTCGACTTTTTGCCTGCGTTTTTTTAGTGCTCAAGCGAAAACTTTTTACTTTCAACTGGTAATGCGCGTGTTAGTACGTGAGCGGTAGCGATAAATAGCTCTTCACTCATAATCTAGCCTTAATGTGATAAATTAGTAGATGTTTACCAACAGCAATTCCATCAATAGCAACATTTCCTGGAGCTATGCAGGATTTGCTGTATAATAACTGTATGGCTCTTATTCTATACATTTTGGCTCAAGAGGCCAAAAGGGACAGATCAATTCACTATTTTTATGTGGGGTGATATTAAGGGATCAGCCTACCTTTGCAGGCACCAAGAAATCCAAGACATACAAACTTATTTTGTTTATTATACCTGTAAATATTTTTAAAGGATCCTGCACAAAATCCTTCATAAGAGCAGTGACCATAAAATATGCCACCAGCTACATATGTTCCTGATATATGTTCCCCTTTGGAATCTGACTAGAACTTGTAACCCAGCAAAGTTTGCAAAATGAAATCTTGATTGGAATAAAACATTGACTAAACATTTAAGGCCTCCATATTTGACAGATACCAATAAATCTCCTGTTTCACTTTTGAAGTCAATATATCAGTATTGTAGTATGAAGGATTCTGACAAATGTGAATGTTTAAGTGATGCATTGTCAGTAAGGGAAGTGAGAAAAAAATCACATACAAAGTCACTGATGAAGAGAGAAGACTGGTTGGCCTATTGATTTGTTTTAGAGGTATTGAATTATTGAATTGGATTTCACTGTTTGACTGTAGTTTTGGGGTTGGCAGCAGAATTAGGGTGTAATAAATACTAAATTCTGTAGACTTTGAGACCTAACAGACACTTGTAAAGTACAGGGAGTGCAGAATTATTAGGCAAGTTGTATTTTTGAGGATTAATTTTATTATTGAACAACAACCATGTTCTCAATGAACCCAAAAAACTAATTAATATCAAAGCTGAATAGTTTTGGAAGTAGTTTTTAGTTTGTTTTTAGTTATAGCTGTTTTAGGGGGATATCTGTGTGTGCAGGTGACTATTACTGTGCATAATTATTAGGCAACTTAACAAAAAACAAATATATACCCATTTCAATTATTTATTTTTACCAGTGAAACCAATATAACATCTCAACATTCACAAATATACATTTCTGACATTCAAAAACAAAACAACAAAAAAATCAGTGACAATATAGCCACCTTTCTTTGCAAGGACACTCAAAAGCCTGCCATCCATGGATTCTGTCAGTGTTTTGATTTGTTCACCATCAACATTGCGTGCAGCAGCAACCACAGCCTCCCAGACACTGTTCAGAGAGGTGTACTGTTTTCCCTCCTTGTAAATCTCACATTTGATGATGGACCACAGGTTCTCAATGGGGTTCAGATCAGGTGAACAAGGAGGCCATGTCATTAGATTTTCTTCTTTTATACCCTTTCTTGCCAGCCACGCTGTGGAGTACTTGGACGCGTGTGATGGAGCATTGTCCTGCATGAAAATCATGTTTTTCTTGAAGGATGGAGACTTCTTCCTGTACCTCTGCTTGAAGAAGGTGTCTTCCAGAAACTGGCAGTAGGACTGGGAGTTGAGCTTGACTCCATCCTCAACCCGAAAAGGCCCCACAAGCTCATCTTTGATGATACCAGCCCAAACCAGTACTCCACCTCCACCTTGCTGGCGTCTGAGTCGGACTGGAGCTCTCTGCCCTTTACCAATCCAGCCACGGGCCCATCCATCTGGCCCATCAAGACTCACTCTCATTTCATCAGTCCATAAAACCTTAGAAAAATCAGTCTTGAGATATTTCTTGGCCCAGTCTTGACGTTTCAGCTTGTGTGTCTTGTTCAGTGGTGGTCGTCTTTCAGCCTTTTTTACCTTGGCCATGTCTCTGAGTATTGCACACCTTGTGCTTTTGGGCACTCCAGTGATGTTGCAGCTCTGAAATATGGCCAAACTGGTGGCAAGTGGCATCTTGGCAGCTGCACGCTTGACTTTTCTCAGTTCCTGGGCAGTTATTTTGCGCCTTGGTTTTTCCACACGCTTCTTGCGACCCTGTTGACTATTTTGAATGAAACGATTGATTGTTCGATGATCACGCTTCAGAAGCTTTGCAATTTTAAGAGTGCTGCATCCCTCTGCAAGATATCTCACTATTTTTTACTTTTCTGAGCCTGTCAAGTCCTTCTTTTGACCCATTTTGCCAAAGGAAAGGAAGTTGCCTAATAATTATGCACACCTGATATAGGGTGTTGATGTCATTAGACCACACCCCTTCTCATTACAGAGATGCACATCACCTAATATGCTTAATTGGTAGCAGGCTTTCGAGCCTATACAGCTTGGAGTAAGACAACATGCATAAAGAGGATGATGTGGTCAAAATACTCATTTGCCTAATAATTCTGCACACAGTGTATAAGGCAAAGAAACCATAAGACCTTTGAATATAGGGAACTGGTATTAGCATCTTTGTGAAACACCAAGGTGGTGAACTTATACAAAGGGTGGGCAAATGAATTACATTATTTTACATTTCTAGAAAAGATATGACCTATGGGAGGTATGAACTGTTATGGTTTAATATGCATCTTGTAGATCTACACAAATAATCTAGGGTTTTTTCCAGCAAAAATGTCCCATAAAAGGTACCCTTCATTTGGAAAGAAAGTATTTTTCCAATACACCTTAATTGGTAAACATGCTTCTAGTAAAAACTGTCACAGTTTCAATGACAGATTTTACTGTGTATGCACACTCACTCAAACACTGCCTCTTCTCAGTCATTGCCCCAATTAATATATATTTTGCCTTTACAGGTGCAGTATTTGAATTTAGGTGCAAGGGGCATATGCACATATGCCCCATGCACACTTAAAGCTATCACTGTACCCTTGATAATATTTGACTAAAACTATTTTTGATGATACATGTGTATTCATTCATGCTTCTATGTAAAATGGAAATGCAATTCATCCATCCTGGTACTCTCTCCATTTTACTCCCTTTCTACACACACAAGCAGAAGAAGAACTAAAGAATGGGGTAATCAGGGCAGGATGACAGATGCTGGTATATAGGAGGGAGAAAGCAATGGTTAAAGAGTAGTAAAATACCTATACAAACTACACCAGTAGATAGAGGGCTTCCTCTGGAAGAAAATGAAGTTGGACAGGAGGTAGTTTGAGGGTAGAAAGGAGCTCAAAGAGAGAGGACAGATATAATGTATGGGTACCTCAATGCATATTGATGTTCTTCTACCAAAAATCAGATTAATCCTCTTTCAGATAAGTTCTAGACATTGATGTGAATATTTTTGTTCATTACAGTTGTGTCTACAGCTAATTATGTCAGTGTTCTATTTATGCAATAGGTGAAAATGTTCATTGTTATATTTATTACAGTTAGTGGAAAGTTTTGTTGATTACAGCTGTGTGTATATAGCCCTAGATTTAAATGTTCTATTTATTTATTAGTTGATATTTTATTGACACACATTATTTATATATTTTTCAGTGTTCATGAAATTATATACCCCTATTTAAACCTGTAAATAGTGTGATTTTGATTATAGAATTGAGGTTAAATCGTAGGCATAAAATAAATTAGTTTAAAATTTTATATTATAGGGGCGGAGCCAACTGTCAGAGCAAGCAAACGTGTCTCGGCTGAGCTCCATCTATAAATTAGATAAATATACAATTTACCCGCCTATTTCGCTAGCTTACAGCTACCTTAGTACCTGCAAACCACCTGGTCCATCGTATACTGGCTCAATTATTCACTGGTACACAAGAGACAATCGGTAACTGTTGATAGTGCAGAGACGCCAGGTATAGTAGAAATATAGGCAGTATTAGAAAAGCAGAGATATATAGTAAAACTCCTCTTGATGAGACTGCCTTCAAACACTGATTTCAGCCCTTTTGAAAATTTCACAGCTAATCTCAATCCTGCAATGGATCCCTTTTGAATATTTCGCCACTTCGATGATGTTTCGATCATTGGGTCCTAAGTATTGGAGTAAACAGTGAGAATTAAGATAAGGAGTAAGATAAGGAGAACTTTGTGTAAATAATTAGATAAATAAGATAGAGGTTTGTTTGCCCTACAAGTGCAGCCCAATGTATTGGGTTGTGATTTCAATGCTCATAAATAGCTATTTTATATACAAAAAGAAAACAAAAGGAACAATTTCCCATACATTTTAAACTCTGGAGCTACAGTAACATATAACAAGTAATTGGAAACACATTAAGGGGAACCCAAATTTTCAGTGTCCCTTTATTCAGAAGAGTCTGCTAAAACCAAATACATAATAAAGTATATACATATACAAGACATAAAGGGCCAATTACAAGTTGAGCACAAAATTGCCCTTTTGCAAGTGCGATATTTGCACTCCACTAAGTAAAACAGGCACACACAAATGTGCGCTGGTATTAAAAGTTGAGCAAAATGCAAATGTGACCTTGCATTCGCATTGCATTGAAGCTTTGCGCTCACGAGATTGCGCTTACATTGGCTCTATTGGGAGCCTCCTCATGCTGTGAGACATGGCAGAGAACCTAGCGCAGCAAAGGGGGTAAGTCGTGCAGCGATGGGCAGCAAAGTGTAAATATATATGTATATGAATATATACATATATATTTATATGTTTATATGTGTACACACACGTATTAACCCCTTCACTTTCATAGAAAAAATTGCTGGAAATAACAGTATTTTTAGCATTTTTGCTATCACTCCATTTAAACAGAAATAGAGCATTGTTTTTTTTGTTTTTTTATTTACCTGTCAAAACTATACATATACTTTTAAGTAGACAACCCAAGGTATTGATCTAGGCCCATTTTGGTATATTTCATGCCACCATTTCACTGCCAAATGCGATCAAATAAAAAAAAAAAAAATCACAAACTTTGGGCTTCTCACTTAAATTATTTACATCAGTGATTTGCAACCTTTTTTTTGCTGTGGCACACTTTTTTACATTAAAAAATCATGTGGCACAGCACCATCCCAAAATGTTACAAAATCACACATTGTAGCCTAATACAGGACATATATACAGTGTGTGTGTATATATATATATATATATATATATATATATATATATTCACACTGTACTGTCATGCCATGCCTCCTACAAACTATACATGACATATTGACATTCATTCACAAACACCCCCGCATTGTTGTCAGTCTGCCGCGGCACACCTGAGGATCTCTCACGGCACACTGGTTGAAAAACACTGATTTACATACTGTGTGTGCAATCATGGCACAAATGGTTGTAAAAGCTTCTCTGGGATCTCCTTTGTTCAGTCTGCCAATAAAAAAAAAACCTCCCTGATCCCTCCCAAACAGCTCTTTAACCCTCCCCCTCTAACTGTATTTTTTAATGTATTTTTTTTTTTAAATTTATTTTTTTCTTTGCAGTGTAGTGGTCCCCCCGCCTCCCCCCTCCCACAGTCGCCAGTTAGGGACCTCCCACCCCCCCCACACATTTTTTTCTAAAGCGTAGTGACCCTTCCCTCACAAGCAATATAGATACATTAGCTTCATGTATAAGGGAATTAATTGTGGAGAAGCTGGTATGGCTGGTGAGACACTTAAAGTAGCATAAGCGGCATTCACTTAAGAAGTCCCACCAATCTATGCTTCTTCATTAGTCCCTCCATTTTTTACTCAGATCTGTGATGTCATTCTACGTAGCTGATTCATTAACGTACACATTGCTTTCAATCATATAGGGTTAGATTCTTAAAAACTTGTGTAGGAAATCATAATAGTGAACTCCCCTTAACGAGATACACAATTCCCAAGGTAACAATTGCCTTTAAAACAATCCTTGAGGGGGCTTGTAATATTGACAAGGTCTCTTATAGATTATAGAACCTCGCCAAACTAGAGAGCTTTAGAATCAGACAATTGCTAGTGATTCAACTGAATAAAATTATATTACAGATAACAAGAGGTTACAGAGGTCTGTGAGATTTTTCTCACTTCCTATACCTTTCTATACATGGGATATTTACTTGGTTAAACTCAACAAAAAGTCTCTCTAGGATTTCTGTTATTATGGGCAACATTTTCAGTTTCACCAGCTCCGATGCTATCCCATGCAAGTGATCACACGTCTTTCTATTTCTTTGTGAATACGATACATAAGATTTAAATAATCAAATGCTATTGGCCACAAGAAGTCTATGAGTACTAACACTTTTATTATTTTGTTTAAAGGGACAGTAAAGTCAAAGTTAAAGTTTTGCGATTCAGCATGCTATGTTAAACAACTTTTCAATTAACCGTAAATTTCAATAATTAAGTACAGAAAAGCTGTGTTTTTCCCTTATTCTCTTAAAAAAATTGGTCTCACTTTGTATACTGTGAAAGAAAATATTAGGAAGCATTTTCATAAATATAGAGGTAAGCTAATTAGATCTGCTCTCCCATCAAGTTCAGCCAATTTGATTAGGTTGTGGTGTCAATTAACCGATCCAGCTATTTCATAAATGAGCAATTCCTCTCAGATTTTAACCTCTGTAGCTGGTATAAGTTACTGTAAGCACTTCAAAGAGAAATTCATTTTACTGTACACTAATTTTTTTAAATGCACCTAAAAATTGCTTTAGTGTGTTTTTTATTTTCTTCTTCTATGCACAACAGAAATGTTCTTTGTAAAAGATCTTGAAAAAGTGTGAACATAAAACCTGAGACTATTTTTCTGGTTTCTGAAAACATGTATAAGCAGTCACAATGGGGTAGATTAAACAACTAGTAGCGGATCATGTCCGCCCGACATACGCTGTTGGCATTTAACATTGCATAGGACTAGGGACTAAATTATAAAGGGCAGGAGGCTAGGGACTAAATTATAAAGGCCAATGGGAGGAGTCATGGGTATTCCATGGGTAGAGTTAGGGATGCACTGCATGGAGTTGGCTGGTTCGACCAGTAGCTAGGTTGTTCAATTGTGGGAATAGGTAGTCTATAGGCATGGATAGTCTGTAATAGGTAGAGGTATGTGGAGTTAATTTTCTATTTTGGCCCAAGCACAATGGGTATGTATATTAAAAGACTAGAGTTCTTTGGACACTTTTGCTCACCTGTAGAGCTGCCACTGTCAGCATGAGACCTTTCTAAATTTTGGAGTGCAGACTGAATCCAGACATAGCCATACATTGCAGGGATACTAAACCCAATTTTTTCTCTTTCATGATTTCGATAGAGCTTAGATTCCTGTTTTTTCAAATAAAGATAACAAAAGAACGAAGAAAATAGGTAGATAATAGGAGTGAATTAGAAAGTTGCTTCAAATTGCATGATCTATCTGAACCATGGAAGAAAAAAAATGGGTTTTGTATGCCTTTAAATGGGTGTCACATACAATTTGCATATTGAAATAATATAACTGTGTAATTTCCTATAATGATCTTCTCTCTCATGTTGTGGTATTACTGCCTTTTGTGCATAAATAACACTCAGTTTAGTTATCCTGGTTGTCTATGAAAAAATAACTTTACAATATGCCGCTCTTCTGGTATAGATGTGAGGCACAAGTATTTTGTGAAATGTCTCAGAAGTAATTAAAATATTGCACAAGAAAGACTGGCTGGTTTCCACTTCCATACTGAAAAATCTAGGTAAGGAAGGACAGCCAGTATCAAAATACTGTGCACTTGGCGCTGCCACTGAGGGGCTTAAAAATGTCTGACCTCTATGAATAAAACCAAGACTAATTCCCTGTTAACGGGAAATAAAACCACAATTTTTCTTTCATTTACTTCTATTACTAGCATCTGTTTTACTTCATTCTCGTGATATCCTGTATTGAAGGATCAGCAATGCCCTACTACTGGAAGCTATCTGAACACATTGTTACGCCAATAAGAAGAGGCATATATAGACAGCTCCTAATCAGCAGCTAGCTCCCAGCTCCTGAGTCTACCTAATTATGCTTTTCATCAAAGGATACCAAGAGAATAAAGCCAATTAGATAATAGAAATAAATTGGAACATTGCTTAAGGTTATATGATCTATCTGAATTATGAAAGAAAACTTTTGGCTGATTGACACCCCCTGCTAGCGGTCGACTGGCCGCAAATCTGGAGGGGGCGGCATTGCACAAGCAGTTCTGGTGAACTGCTTGTGCAATGTTAAATGCCGACAGCTGTCGGCATTCAGCGATGTCTGTCGGACATGAAACACGTATCTTGAGCTAGTTTTCTCAAAGGCCCAAAAAACTCTTCTAATATTAATTACTCCTGAATGATGGTTGTGTGTCATTTCAGACATACAAATGAAGGTACATTTTCCATGTATAACACTTTTTGACATGATTTTTAAATGAAATGTGCTGTTCACTGGTTGATAAATAGGAGGCAGATTACATATTTTCCAGACACTTACACACCTAAATTAGTCTTTATCTACTTGTTCATAAAGAGACATAGGAACCCAAAGACTGTATATTCATACAGAAAAAAAATCAAAGTGCTATTTAAGAAATAAATACATTTGGTCGGTCTAGTTGCTCATCTAGCTGACTTGGTTATGATTGAATGTTTTCCTTTCTTTGCAGAAGATGACTACTTGTTTATGTGGTATGTTAATATTTAGTGATAGGGCCCCCTATTTCAGTAGCACCCTTTCTGGATGTTTGCAATGAGAAGATTCTGAGCTGGCAGCCAAACAGGGCTGTTTCTCTGTGACTATGATTCATTTTCCCTTATGGTTAGTCTGCCCGAGAGAATATGCACTTGCACAGCCTTCCTGTACAAATATGGTGGCAGCTTTTTCTGTACAGCAACATCTTGGAATCCTGCCACTATATTCTAAAGGCAAATCCATGTACTTTAATGTGAGCCCATTTTCTTGGAAGAGGAACAGAGGGGCCACACACCATGCACTTAGAGCCCAGGGCCCCAGTCTCCCCTGTAGCTATGCCACTACAAATTGCAGCGATAGGTGGCCCCTTAGAGATGCGGGGCTAGTCTCAGTTAAAGGGACACTGAACCCAAATTTTTTCTTTCATGATTCAGATAGAGCATGCAATTTTGAACAACTTTCTAATTTACTCCTATTATCAAATTTTCTTCATTCTCTTGGTATCTTTATTTGAAATGCAAGAATGTAAGTTTTGATGCCGGCCCATTTTTTGTGAACAACCTGGATTGTTCTTGCTGATTGGTGGATAAATTCATCCACCAATAAAAAAGTGCTGTGCAGAGTTCTGAAACAAAAAAAAAGCTTAGATGCCTTTTAAAATAAAGATAGCAAGAGAACGAAGACAAATTGCTATTAGAAGTAAATTACGAAGTTGCCAAAAATTGCATGCTCTATCTGAATCACAAAAGAAAAAAATTGGGTTCAGTGTCCCTTTAAGACCTTCTAAACCTCTGGTGCTTTGTTTTGTTAGAGCATGTCATTTTACAGACTTGGTAGACTGTAAGAAACTGCTGTACATATGAGACTTAAAGGGACAGTCAACACCAGAATTTTTGTTGTTTAAAAAGAAAGATAATCCCTTTATTACCCATTCCCCAGTTTTGCATAACCAACACAGTTATAATAATACACCTTTTACCTCTGTAATTACCTTGGGGTCGATCCGATATAAAGCGTCGCCCGCAAAAGCCGGCGACGCCAATATTTGCGCGGATTTGGTATCACATATACGGCGTAACCTAGAAGTTACGCGCGTATATTTCTGCCGTCGCCCGCAGTTTTTTGGGCCATAGGCAGGTATACCAAACCCGCGCAGTTTGGTATCCAATATGCAGCGTAAGGACTTACGTGGCGAAAATGGAGAAAACTTACTCCATTTTCACCTCGCCACAAAAAGCAGCCGTAAGAAGCCTTACGCTGACTATTGGAGCCCCGTAACTCCCTAAACTAACTAGAAAATAAACCTAACACCTAACGCATGCGCAATGTCTATCTCCCTGTCAACCGCGATCTGCTAAAATAAACCTAACACCTAACGCATGCGCAATGTCTATCTACCTGTCAACCGCGATCCCCCCCCCCCCGAAATCCCTAATAAAGTTATTACCCCCTAAACCGCCGCTCCCGGACCCCGCCGCCATCTACATAAACTAACCCCCTACTGTGAGCCTCTAAAACCGCCGCCATCTACCTTATCTATCCCCTAATCTGACCCCTTACACCGCCGCCACCTATATAAAAATGATTAACCCCTAATTTAATCTACCTACCCCGCCGCCAGCTATATTATCTATATTAACCCTAAGTATATTATAGTTAATATAGGTATTACATTATATATATTAACTATATTAACCCTAATTATATTAGGGTTAATATAGTTAATATAGTTACTATAGTATTTATATTAACTATATTAACTCTATCTAACCCTAACTAAATTTATATTAAATTAATCTAATTCATTTATAAACTAAAATATTCCTATTTAAATCTAAATACTTACCTATAAAATAAACCATAAGATAGCTACAATATAATTAATAATTACATTGTAGCTATGTTAGGGTTAATATTTATTTTACAGGTAAATTGTTAATTATTTTAACTAGGTATAATAGATATTAAATAGTTATTAACTATTTAATATCTACCTAGTTAAAATAATTACCCAATTACCTGTAAAATAAATCCTAACCTAAGTTACAAATACACCTACACTATCAATAAATTTAATTAACTACTAACATCTATCTAAAAATACAATTAAATTAACTAAACTAAATTACAAAAAAAAAAAAACACTAAATTACAAAAAATAAAAAAAAGATTACAAGATATTTAAGCTAATTACACCTATTCTAAGCCCCCTAATAAAATAATAAACCCCCAAAATAAAAAAAATTCCCTGCCCTATTCTAAATTCAACAAATTTCAAAGCTCTTTACCTTACCAGCCCTTAAAAGGGCCTTTTGTGGGGCATGCCCCAAAGAATTCAGCTCTTTTGCATACAAGAAATACAATACCCCCCCCCCCCATTACAACCCACCACCCACATACCCCTATTCTAAACCCACCCAAACCCCCCTTAAAAAAGCCTAACACTACCCCCCTGAAGATCTCCCTACCTTGTCTTCACCACACCGGGCCGAACTCCTGATCCGATCCGGGCGATGTCTTCCTCCAAGCGGCAAAGAAGAATTCTTCCTCCGGCGATGTCTTCCTCCAAGCGGCAAAGAAGAATTCTTCCTCCGGCGACGTCTTCCTCCAAGCGGCAGCAAAGTCTTCATTCTTCCGGCGGCATCTTCAATCTTCTTTCTTCGCTCCGCCGCCGCGGAGCATCCATCCCGGCCGACTGCTGAACTTGGAATGATGTACCTTTAAATGACGTCATCCAAGATGGCGTCCGCCGAATTCCGATTGGCTGATAGGATTCTATCAGCCAATCGGAATTAAGTTAAAAAAATCTGATTGGCTGATTGAATCAGCCAATCAGATTCAAGTTCAATCCGATTGGCTGATCCAATCAGCCAATCAGATTGAGCTCGCATTCTATTGGCTGTTCCGATCAGCCAATAGAATGCGAGCTCAATCTGATTGGCTGATTGGATCAGCCAATCGGATTGAACTTGAATCTGATTGGCTGATTCAATCAGCCAATCAGATTTTTTTAACTTAATTCCGATTGGCTGATAGAATCCTATCAGCCAATCGGAATTCGGCGGACGCCATCTTGGATGACGTCATTTAAAGGTACATCATTCCAAGTTCAGCAGTCGGCCGGGATGGATGCTCTGCGGCAGCGGAGCGAAGAAAGAAGATTGAAGATGCCGCCGGAAGAATGAAGACTTTGCTGCCGCTTGGAGGAAGACATCGCCGGAGGAAGAATTCTTCTTTGCCGCTTGGAGGAAGACATCGCCCGGATCGGATCAGGAGTTCGGCCCGGTGTGGTGAAGACAAGGTAGGGAGATCTTCAGGGGGGTAGTGTTAGGCTTTTTTAAGGGGGGTTTGGGTGGGTTTAGAATAGGGGTATGTGGGTGGTGGGTTGAAATGGGGGGGGGGTATTGTATTTCTTGTATGCAAAAGAGCTGAATTCTTTGGGGCATGCCCCACAAAAGGCCCTTTTAAGGGCTGGTAAGGTAAAGAGCTTTGAAATTTGTTGAATTTAGAATAGGGCAGGGAATTTTTTTTATTTTGGGGGTTTATTATTTTATTAGGGGGCTTAGAATAGGTGTAATTAGCTTAAATATCTTGTAATCTTTTTTTTATTTTTTGTAATTTAGTGTTTGTTTTTTTTTGTAATTTAGTTTAGTTAATTTAATTGTATTTTTAGATAGATGTTAGTAGTTTATTAAATTTATTGATAGTGTAGGTGTATTTGTAACTTAGGTTAGGATTTATTTTACAGGTAATTGGGTAATTATTTTAACTAGGTAGATATTAAATAGTTAATAACTATTTAATATCTATTATACCTAGTTAAAATAATTAACAATTTACCTGTAAAATAAATATTAACCCTAACATAGCTACAATGTAATTATTAATTATATTGTAGCTATCTTAGGGTTTATTTTATAGGTAAGTATTTAGATTTAAATAGGAATATTTTAGTTTATAAATGAATTAGATTAATTTAATATAAATTTAGTTAGGGTTAGATAGAGTTAATATAGTTAATATAAATACTATAGTAACTATATTAACTATATTAACCCTAATATAATTAGGGTTAATATAGTTAATATATATAATGTAATACCTATATTAACTATAATATACTTAGGGTTAATATAGATAATATAGCTGGCGGCAGGGTAGGTAGATTAAATTAGGGGTTAATCATTTTAATAGAGATGGCGGCGGTGTAAGGGGCTTAGATTAGGGGTTAATAATTTTAATATAGATGGCGGCGGTGTTAAGGGCTCACTTTAGGGGGTTATAGATATAATATAGCTGGCGGCGGGGTACGGGAGCGGCGGTTTAGGGGTTAATAACTTTATTAGGTTGCGGCGGGGTAAAGGAGCGGCGGTTTAGGGGTTAATAGCTTTTTTATTGTTAGGCTAGTGAGGGGGGATAGCGGATAGAGGGTTAGACAGTGCGGGCTATGTTAGGGAGGCGTGTTAGACAGTGCGGGCTATGTTAGGGAGGCGTGTTAGACAGTGCGGGCTATGTTAGGGAGGCGTGTTAGACAGTGCGGGTGTTTTAAACTTTAGTCAGGTTTTATAGGCACCGGCAGATTCTAACGTGGCGCAAGTCACTGGCGACGCCAGAAATTTGTACTTACGCAGATTTCTGGACATCGCTGGTTTGTGAGACTTACGGCACGTTAGCATCTGACGGCGACCTATATGGGATGGCTCGAGTTGCGAGCTGAAACTGCGGGCGACGCCGGTTCCCTCGCTTGCGCCGCAAACTGCGATCGATATCGGATCGCGCCCCTTGTATCTAAGCCTCAGCAGACTGCCCCCTTATTTCAGTTATTTTGACAGACTTGCATTTTAGCCATTCAGTACTCACTATTAGGTCACTTCACGTGCATGAGCTCAATGTTATCTGTATGAAACACATGAACTAATGCTCTCTAGTGGTCAAAATGCATTCAGATTAGAGGCAGTCTTCAAGCTCTAAGAAAATAGCATATGAACCTCCTAGATTTAGCTTTCAACTAAGAATACCAAGAGAACAAAGCAAAATTGGTGATAAAAGTAAATTGGGAAGTTGTTTAAAACTACATGACCTATTTAAATCATGAAAGTTCTTTTTGGACTTGACTGTCCCTTTAATAAGATGTTGTCAGTATGAGATGGGGGTGCAGCAGCCAGCATAAATTACATACAAAACATTTTCAATAGAGAGATAGTTAAAAAAAAAACTGCACAGATAAGTGAAACAGAGCAGAACATATAATTTCCCCCTGCAAGTTGAACCAGCCACAAGATGTATTTACAGTGACCACATGGGTGTACTTGTCTGCCCACTGCCTCTACCAATGAATCAGCAGCCAGCCTACCTAGCCCTCTCTGGTCACATTCCTGTTTCAGTGGTCTGTCTGTATGTCTAAGGGATGTTGCACCATGAGCATAGCTGGAAGAGTGTGTTTCACCATTGGCCAGCTTGTGGGGAGGCATACATTAAATAGAAGTGGCAGGAGAGGGGCAGGGCCTGAGGCAATATCTAGATAAACATTTGAGACTGCAATTACAATTAACAAATTGGCTGCCAAAAATACTGCAGTATATTGCATTACAATATATTATAGTCTTGTCTGATAGTTAAGAGTCTAAAAAAAGTAACTGAGCACAGCTGAAGCAAGGGCGGCCTGCCTTCAACTTAGGTAGGAAGTGCACATAGCAGGAAGGAATGGTGCACTAGCCATATGGCACTCACACCATTTTTTTTTGGTAGCAAGAGCGCCGATTGGAAAACAGTTTAAACTGTTATCGCACAAAAAAAAATACTTTTGATGTGGGCGGCTGGAGCGACGCGTGGGGTGTTTTAATTTCAGCCCTAAATTAAAAAGTAAGTTATAGCACATCTGCATTACAACTTTTTAAACTCCATCTAAAATATTGCATTTTGGATCTGTTTATACAAAGGGCAAAGTTTACCATCACTTTAAGCTTAAGCCCTGTATTCAGTGCCCCTGCATAAAATGATGCCTCAGGCAACTGCCTATTTGGCCTAATGCTAGGGCCGCCTCTGTTGTGTATTGTTTTCAGTGTGTATATATAGCGTGTCTTACACTGTCAATATCATGTGCTACATCGGCATTAGTGTTCATTGCATATTTGCATCTGAATTACAAGTTGCCGTAAAGTTGTGGGCATTCAGTCTAAAATACCACATTCTCATTTAATTGCACTTGAAAAGCTCATATTAACTATTATCCCTTGTCATTGTGCAAGTACACCTAAATATGCTATATATATATATATATATATATATATATATATATATATATAAAAATTAATGAAGTAAGTTAAAGCTTAATAAATGTGAAACAAAAGGTCAATAAGAAAAAGTTTGAGGTGTTATGATAAAGTCTATGACATGGAGGGAGGGGAAGGTTAAGGGTGTGCATGTGTGTGTGTGTTCACGGGATATTAAACAGAATGATATTGCACTATAACATGTTTAATAATGAGTAGTTTAAAACTTTGCAATATACTTTTCATTATTTATTTTATCCCCTTCTCCTGTAATTTAATTTGCATTGAGTATCTCTAAAATAATGGGTGCCGCTGCATTTGAATTTAAAGTGATGGTAAATTCTAGCGTTTGTAAACGCTAAGATTTACCAGTGCTACAAATAAAGAGGACTTTTAGTCATGAAGTATAACATATTTTATGTTGAAAGTTCCAGCCTGCAGCCCATGACAGAACATTTTTTTTTTTTTCAATGGGGGTGACGTTTCCACCTCTTAGCCATGCGGTCCAGCTGGCATTATGCTGTATGGCTATCACGCTATTGACTAATATCACCTCATTGACAAAATAGTGTTCTGCTGTGGGCAGCCTGAGGTGCTCAGCGCGGCATACACTGCAGGCAAATAAAGGAATTTTCAGCATAAAGTATTTTATACTTCATGAACGAAAGTCCCCTTTATTTGTCGCACCAGTAAACCCTAGCGTTTAAAAATTACTAGGATTTGCCATCACTTAAAGTTGGCTCATATCTGTTTCCCCTGTTAAAGACAATAAGTAACAGGTATAAGACAGGCAATGAAAGAGACAGCTCAAACAAGGCTGTGTGCAACATAGGGTAACCTACCACACAGCTTTGTTTGCACAAACAGAGATAAATAGAAAACTAGTTCAATTTTGACAAAAGATTTCAATTTAATTTTATTATCAAATTTGCTTTATACTCATGGTATTCTTTGTTGAAGAGATACCTAGGTAGGTGTCTGTAGCACTACATGACAGGAAATAGCGCTGCCTTCTAATGCTCTTAAAAAATAGGAAAGGAGAGAAACGCACGCACGATTCAAGTTTAGAGATCAAAACTTTATTTATAGCCACACGCTATATGGTTACTCACAGGATACAAGCGAATAAGAAGCACATCATTTCTCAGTTCCTCTATATGTCCCAAATAATGACTGGCTCAGTCGGTAACGCAATCATGGTAGTTTTGACAGAAAGGAATGAGCACAACAGGAATAATTGACGATCTAACAGCTGTTAAATCCAAATAATCTGATACAGTGTCTGTATAAAGGCAGTTAAGACCTGGAAGTGACTTGGACTGTTTGCCACATTTGTTTTAATGAACAAGGACTTGCCGAAACGCTGAACTGGAAGTATACACCATTGCAGGATTGCGTTACCGACTGAGCCAGGCATTATTTGGGGACATATAGAGGAACTGAGAAATGATGTGCTTTTTATTCGCTTGTATCTTGTGAGTACCCATATAGCGTGTGGCTATAAATACTTGAATTGTGCATGCGCTTCTCTCCGTTCCTATTTTTTAGACATCGTTTGGGATATCAGTATCACCCTCAAAGAGTTGCTGCAGCACATACCGGATTTTGGAGCATTCTCTACACAGAATCTCTATGAACTGTCACCTATCACTATAAGTATTGAACTTTTTTAACGTGTTTATGCATCATTTGGAATCCATATGCAAATGCAATTAGTGTTTTTAATTTGGCATGTTTTGAAATAACACATATGTTGAGTGATTTACTAACAATAGTAGATTTATTATAATAATCCTATCACAAAGGCTTTTTAACATACAGAAACCGTCAGTGCCAACAGTAATTTAATCTTAAATGATCTCTATTCTTTATTTTGCGCTTCTCATTTGCTCCACTTTGTTTGCAAAAAGTTTCCTTCTAGTACTCTTGCAAAAGTATAACATTCTTGCAAAACTGCTGTCATATAGTGCTCCAGACACGTGCACGTGCACGCTCCTGAGTTTACATCTATGCTTTTCAACAAACGATACCAAGAGAAAGAAAACATTTTTAATAATAGAAGTAAATAAGAAAGTTGTTTAAAATTGCATGCTCTGTTTGAGTCATGAAATAACAATTTTGGGTTTCATATCCCTTTAATTGGCTGCATTGATTTAAGTACAAATAGGTTGTATACCTTTTTCATCTGTGAAGATCATTGTCATGCACGGGCCCTCACAACATGTGTGCTTATGCCGCTGAAAATCAGTTATAACTTTTGCTACAATCATATTTGCTAATGGACATTTAAATTTTGTATCCTTTTAATGGGACAGTAAACATTTTAAGATGATATAAAATGTATATTTTGTGTAGTGAGTCAAATTTGAAGTATCCTTGTATTATTTATTCCCCCTTTTTCTGTAATTTAAATCTGATTTTTTTTTTTATTCTGACAACCAACAGCACATGACAGGTTTCAAAAGCCTAACCATGCCACATATCTAACCCCAATTTGTAAGGAACGGTAAAACCATGGTAATTTTGCTAGCCTTGTCTAGCCCATTAAAAACTCCTGATTGGTTTCTTCAAATAAGGCAGATGGGTGGAGTTTATTCACTAAAAAACATTTGCAGCAAAAAAGGTAATAATGCATTCAAAACATTTTCAAACTCATGCATTAATATTAATTTATTGCAGAAAAATCACAAGATGTTAATGGTCCCTTAAATCATTATTAGCTGCCCCCGAGCAGGGATACGCAAGGTGTCCGTGACTAGCCCTTGCAGTGTCCGCGACAACCTTAGTATATCTTTTCTTTCTGATTAAATAATAGGAATAAATAAAATATGTAGTGTAAATAAAGTTAGTGGCTTGTCAAGAGACTGCTAGCAATATTGGGTGATAAGTTATGGAATAAATAAAGCCTGAGTAAAATACTCATCAGTATAATAACACCCAGCTCTATACAAAGACACAGTAGTGACACTGGCACATGCGTATAGCCAGACAAGGGCTGGTTATAGGGTCAGTGGTATCTACATCAGTATAATAACACCAAGCACTATATAATGACACAGTAGTGACACTGGCACATGGGTATAGCCAGAGGAGGGCTGGTTATATGATCAGTGGTATCTGCATCAGCATAATAACACCCAGCACTATATAATGACACAGTAGTGACACTGGCACATGGGTATAGCCAGAGGAGGGCTGGTTATAGGGTCAGTGGTATCTGCATCAGCATAATAACACCCAGCTCTATACAAAGACACAGTAGTGACACTGGCACATGCGTATAGCCAGACAAGGACTGGTTATAGGGTCAGTGGTATCTGCATCAGTATAATAACACCCAGCACTATATAATGACACAGTAGTGACACTGGCACATGCGTATAGCCAGAGGAGGGCTGGTTATAGCATCAGTGGTATCTGCATCAGTATAATAACACCCAGCACTATATAATGACACAGTAGTGACACTGGTACATGGGTATAGCCAGAGGAGGGCTGGTTATAGGGTCAGTGATATCTGTATCAGTATAATAACACCCAGCACTATATAATGACACAGTAGTGACACTGGCACATGGGTATAGCCAGAGGAGGGCTGGTTATAGGATCAGTGGTATCTGCATCAGCATAATAACACCAAGCACTATACAAAGACACAGTAGTGACACTGGCACATGTGTATAGCCAGACAAGGGCTGATTATAGGATCAGTGGTATCTGCATCAGTATAATAACACCCATCACTATATAATGACACAGTAGTGACACTGGCACATGGGTATAGCCAGAGGAGGGCTGGTTATAGGATCAGTGGTATCTGCATCAGCATAATAACACCCAGCACTATATAATGACACAGTAGTGACACTGGCACATGGGTATAGCCAGAGGAGGGCTTGTTATAGGGTCAGTGGTATCTGCATCAGCATAATAACACCCAGCTCTATACAAAGACACAGTAGTGACACTGTCACATGCGTATAGCCAGACAAGGACTGGTTATAGGGTCAGTGGTATCTGCATCAGTATAATAACACCCAGCACTATATAATGACACAGTAGTGACACTGGCACATGCGTATAGCCAGAGGAGGGCTGGTTATAGCATCAGTGGTATCTGCATCAGTATAATAACACCCAGCACTATATAATGACACAGTAGTGACACTGGTACATGGGTATAGCCAGAGGAGGGCTGGTTATAGGGTCAGTGATATCTGTATCAGTATAATAACACTAAGCACTATATAATGATACAGTAGTGACACTGGCACATGTGTATAGCCAAAGGAGGGCTGGTTATAGGATCAGTGATATCTGCATCAGTATAATAACACCCAGCTCTATACAAAGACACAGTAGTTACACTGGCACATGCGTATAGCCAGACAAGGACTGGTTATAGGGTCAGTGGTATCTGTTTCTGTATAATAACACCTAGCGCTATACAAAGACACACTAGTTAAACTGGCACATGCGTATAGCCAGACAAGGGCTGGTTGTAGGGTCAGTGGTATCTAGGGTTGCCACCCGTCCCTTAAAATACAGAACACTTATAAGTTACACATGCTGCAGGGTGTGCAGGGAGGAATATGAATAGTGCTGTCCAGAAACACAATACTTGTTCCTCCTCCCTACACACCCTGCAACATGTGTAACTCATAAGTGTCCAGGAAAACATGGCCGAGGTGGCAACCCTAGTGGTATCTGTATCTGTATAATAACACCCAGCACTATATAATGACACAGTTGTGACACTGGCACATGCGTATAGCCAGACAAGTGCTGGTTATAGGGTCAGTGGTATCTGTATTTGTATAATAACACCCAGCGCTATACAAAGACACAGTAATGACACTGGCACATGCGTATAGCCAGACAAGGACTGGTTATAGGGTCAGTGGTATCTGCATCAGTATAATAACACCCAGCGCTATATAATGACACAGTAGTGATACTGGCACATAGGTATAGCCAGACAAGGGCTGGTTATAGGGTCAGTGGTATCTGCATCAGTATAATAACACCCAGCACTATATAATGACACAGTAGTGATACTGGCACATGCGTATAGCCAGAGGAGGGCTTGTTATAGGATCAGTGGTATCTGCATCAGTATAATAACACCCAGCACTATATAAAGACACAGTAGTGACACTGGCACATGAGTATAGCCAGAGGAGGGCTGGTTATAGGATCAGTGGTACCCTCATCAGTATAATAACACCCAGCGCTATATAATGACACAGTAGTGACACTGGCACATGAGTATAGTCAGAGGAGGGCTGGTTATAGAATCAGTGGTATCTGCATCAGTATAATAACACCCAGCGCTATATAATGATACAGTAGTGACACTGGCTCATGGGTATAGCAAGAGGAGGGCTGGTTATAGGATCAGTGGTATCTGCATCAGTATAACACCCAGCACTATATAAAGACACAGTAGTGACACTGGCACATGGGTATAGCCAGAGGAGGGCTGGTTATAGGGTCGGTGGTATCTGCATCAGCATAATAACACCCAGCTCTATACAAAGACACAGTAGTGACACTGGCACATGCGTATAGCCAGACAAGGACTGGTTATAGGGTCAGTGGTATCTGCATCAGTATAATAACACCCAGCACTATATAATGACACAGTAGTGACACTGGCACATGCGTATAGCCAGAGGAGGGCTGGTTATAGCATCAGTGGTATCTGCATCAGTATAATAACACCCAGCACTATATAATGACACAGTAGTGACACTGGTACATGGGTATAGCCAGAGGAGGGCTGGTTATAGGGTCAGTGGTATCTGCATCAGTATAATAACACCCAGCACTATATAATGACACAGTAGTGATACTGGCACATGCGTATAGCCAGAGGAGGGCTTGTTATAGGATCAGTGGTATCTGCATCAGTATAATAACACCCAGCACTATATAAAGACACAGTAGTGACACTGGCAAATGAGTATAACCAGAGGAGGGCTGGTTATAGGATCAGTGGTACCTGCATCAGTATAATAACACCCAGCGCTATATAATGACACAGTAGTGACACTGGCACATGAGTATAGTCAGAGGAGGGCTGGTTATAGAATCAGTGGTATCTGCATCAGTATAATAACACCCAGCGCTATATAATGATACAGTAGTGACACTGGCTCATGGGTATAGCAAGAGGAGGGCTGGTTATAGGATCAGTGGTATCTGCATCAGTATAACACCCAGCACTATATAATGACACAGTAGTGACACTGGCAAATGGGTATAGCCAGAGGAGGGATGGTTATAGGATCAGTGGTATCTGCATCAGTATAATAACACCAATCACTATAAAATAATGTTTTTAATTTCAATTGTACCTTGGTGTCCTTCACTAAGATCTGTACTTTGGAAAATGTCCGCCACAGCCTTTGTCTTTGCTTATCCCTACCCCATAGTCTTTAAAATGGCTGCTGAAAAAGATAACTTAATCTGAGAGTTTACAAAGCTTTTGGATTTTTATTTTGCTCTATACAAATTACGACACTGGAAGGGTATTTTGGCTCCTATTTACTGTTAAGGGGAGCCAAAAAATAATAATTTGCACTCAGTTTACATTGAGCCCACTAACAACTTTTAGCTTGACATATACTGTTGTAAATGCTCTTTATTTTTTTATTTCCTCTACTAGGCATAAAGGGCTAGAATGCCCATTACAACTAGTATTACCAAATGTGGAACATAAAACATGTAAAACACACATATGCTCAATCAAATCGCATGAATCTTCAAGAATTATGATGACTTCTATTTTATATATAAAGGGTACCTATTTTAAATATGAATATAAAATATATACAGTCCTATAACATTATATTTTAAAGTAATACATTATTCATAATTATAAACAAAATATATTATTTTAAACCATGAAGAAAAATATACATACGATAAATAAACATGCAAGTCTGACACAGATGTAAAATAGTTCATAAAATAGTTTTAAATATATTGACATGTCTATTGTGAGTCGATCACAGGTGAATGTTGCAAGAGCAAAAAATTTGCGTTAAATTTTAACGCAACGTTCTCTGAGATGATAACTTTCTTCAAAGATTACTAAATTGTTAAACGTTAAATGAAAATGAGGCTAGGTTTATACTTAACCTTAAATTTGGAATGAGTAGGTATGTAAAGTTACTGTGAAATGGAATATGAAACAACTTTACACTGGCTGAATTAGTAAACAATATTCTGTTTAAAATTTGTGCTGGTATTACTATTTGAGCTCCATTGCAGGGATGCATTGTGCTCACAAGGAAGAATGGGAGCCTTGTTCTCATGCCGTCAGACACGGCTGAGAACCTAGTGCAGTGAAGGGGGTAAATCGCGTAATGATGGGCAGCAAAAGTTAAATATATATGTATATGAATATATAGTTATTTATGTGTTTATATGTGTGTATATACACATATTAACACTTAAATATATATGTACTGTATATGCGCATATACATATATATTTATAGAGAAAAGACAGTTCCCCATAGACTGCAATGTAAAAGCACTTTTCAGCATCGTTCTTTTTCTAACACCCCACATTCCCCTAACTTTAACCTCTAAAAACTGCTTTGTGCATTTTCTGTTTTTAAAAATTAAAGATGTTATTCTTTTTATTTTTTTATTTTTATTGAAACAAACACTAATGTTTGGCAGCAATTAGGACACTTTTTGAAAATTAACCAGAGATCTGATCTATGGTTAATTTTCTGAGAGCTAGTTGGTATCGCGAGCTTGCGGTAGCAATAACCAGCCACTTGTAATGGGCGAATTTGCCTTTAAAGTGTGTGCGATAAATCAACGTTCCACTTGTGATCTAGCCCTATATGTGGTAACACATTTGTGGATCTATGTTTTGTATTAGAATATCCCTTTAAAATAAAGACTTCCTCAGTGAAAGAGAGAGTGAGGCATGCTTTAAACACCTTCCATGTATCTTGTTAATAAAAGTGTAAAAAAAAAATGCTTTATATATTTGTGGTGAGAAGCTATCATTCCAGATAAGACATTTAAGGACATTGTAGCTGCAAAGTATCCAGTCCGGGAGCTTGGTACACAGCCTTCTAAGTGTTATATTACCGCCATGGCTAATCATTTAACAAGAAAACATTACCAAGCAACGGATCTGTCAATAACATTTTTTAAAGACAGACACCAGTTCGAAGCATTAATACCTGTACATTGGTTTGTAGAAAACATTACGACAGGACTGTAGCTAATAATAAAAACGTACAGCTCAGCTCGTATATTTTCATCACTCTGCCTATTTCAGAGTTATCAAAAAAACACACAAATGGTATGATTTTTAATAATGGATCCATTGTAAAATAGATTTAGCAATTCACACAAATATCGCTAAATCCATTTCGTACCTCCAAAGAGACACTAAATGGATATGTGATTGAAGAGAAATGACAGTACTAAAACTGTGAAATAATAATAAAAAAGACCTCTTTGTTTCTGAATTTTGCAATAGACAAAGTAACGTTGGGAATAATATTTAAGGAAAATACTCAGCCAGAACTGAAATCATTGTGAAGTCAGGAAAGCACCAAAAGCTATTCATTTATTGGAATGTATCATTCATTGCCAAATAAGTTTTTTTTTTTTGCTTTTACGGTTTAATTAGTGAATACATAGAGGAAAATATAAAACATTTGTTCCAGCAGAATCTCAGTTGAATAAATATGATTTGCCCAAGTTAGCCACTTTGACGCATATTTTGCAGATTAATAATTTGATATGTTCTTGCAAGAAATAGTTTTTTTTATTATTAAACGGACATGAAACCCATTTTTTCCTTTCATGACTAGATAAAGGATGTAGTTTTAAATAGCTTTCCAGTTTATTTTTGTTATCAAATGAGCTCAATTCTTTCAGTATCCTTTGTTGAAGGTGCAGCCATGCACCACTGGGAACTAGCAGAACATATTGGCTGAGCCAATGACAAGAGGCACATATGTGCAGCCTGATAGTAGAAACTGCTGTTCCTGGATCCTTCATGCCTCACTAAGCTCATATATGTGCAGCCATTCCAGGGCCAACCTTAGCATTTGCGGGACCCTGGGCAAGATAAATTTGTATGGCTCCTCAGCCCAGTGCCCTCATTCCGCTCCACTGTATGCCCTGCCCCTTATATCACCCACCCTTGTGCCAACATTCATTGTTACCTATATAATGAATATTAGACCTCCTGATACCATAAAAACTTCACATAAACTAAACACAACATATACCATCTCATAACCTCACCTCTGACATTGCAGGCCCCCCAAAGGGGGTGCTCTGGGCAGTGCCCCTCTTGCCCTGCCCACCCCTGTGCTAGAGATGTTTTTAGTTGTTTTGCTCTCATTGCATTGTCACATAAATTTTAAAAAATTTTCTCAGGTACCCAAACAATTTATACCTATTTTTTTTTTCAGAAGACCAAGCATTTTTAGATCATTTTAGCTTGCAAAAATATCATAGTATGAGAAAACGTCACCAAATGAAAAGCATACAAAATTCCTTTTTTGCGTCAATTTCTATGGTGTATATAGTAAATAGGAGCATGGGACTCATTATTTCCTAACTAATTCAAACACACATTTTGTTGTCGTACATTTAGCATCAGGTCACCTTCCTAAAACAGCAAAATGTATCATTATTACATAGATTTCAAATTACACCAAATTCTGATTTCCCAGGTGAGTGGTTAACCAACAATGTATGCATGTTTCTTTTTTAATGGTGATCAACTGAATCCTAGGGGGCAAGCGGTCTCATTTGAAAGAGAGGAGTACGCCCTTTCAAATGAGGAGTAACTTCTCCCTTAAGCCCAAAAAGGGAGGTAGATAAGGGCTTCAATAGAGCCCCCCTCCCTCTCAAGTTAAGCAGCATTTTAAAGGCTACTGCAAATGTTCACATTTTTTATGATAACTACCTTCAACTTACAGGGTCATGTGACCCCTCATTTGAAAGGGCAGGCTCTCCTTTTTCAAATAAATTTAAATGAATAATCCTTCTAACCCAAATGGGGGGGGGGAGGGATAGATGCTCCCTTAGTGCTTCTCCCACACTCGTATTAAACAGCATTTTAAATGCTGCTGCAGTAATCCTCCCAACATTTCTGGCTAGGTATTATGGACTGGAAAGTTTAGGGGGCATTGCCATTTTGAGGGCGGTGCAATGCCAGGAAGGGGTGGGGTCATGGGTGGATAGTGGGTTTGGTCATGGGCATGTCAGGGCAGTCAGTGGGGGTGTCTGGACAGTCTATGAGCAGGGCTAAGGGAAATTCTGCAAACAGGGACATATGGCTGTCTCAGAGGGACAGCAGAGCAGAACTTAAAATTAGGGACAGTTAAAGTGAATGTAAATTTTGATGCTAAAATGCCCTTTTTTAAAAATTCAATTAAAAAGTAGTGGTCATCAATGATCATTCATGGTTGCGGCACAGAATAAATGGAGGGGAAACGTGTGGGCAGTGGGCAGAGACAGCATGGTTTGGGTCAGGCCATGGGTAGTCTATAAATTGAGTTGTGGGGTCCAGGGGATTACTGGGTGGTTAGGGGCATAACATCATTATTATTGGTGTGTGATGTTCGGGCACAGTCTTCCTTTGCTTCCTAGATTGGGGGCGGAATCTGCCTGCATCAGTCTAGTCTGGCAAGCAGAATAAGTTAGTAGAGTGCAGATTGCTAAGCAAGCATGCAGCCAGCCTAAGAGGATCTGCAATAAACTTAGAGCAGTCAGACTGTTTGCCAGGAAACTGCTCCTGGAAACATTAAGGACAGGAGCCTGTTACTTTAGAGGTCTCCTAGAGAAGTCTGCCTAAGGAACTACATGCGTATCTTGTGTGATTAAATCTGCTTGTACTGAGTGAGTAATAAACTCTACCTTGTTCACCACAACGTAATGTCTGTGTGTGATACACTGAAGGGACATTTACAGTAACCCACCCAGTATCTCAGGGTGACACTGAATAAGCACACACCACTTACCCCTGGGACACTACAGTGGCAATGAGGATTGTGTAATTCAATACTAAATGGCACTAATAGGGACAATCCAGCCTTTTGACTCTGCAGCTGAAGTATGGAGCTCCTGGGTGGAGAGGCTGGAGCAGTATATGGAAGCAAATAGCGATTCTGCAGAAAAGAAAGTTGCAGTTTTCCTGACAGCAATTGGCCAAACTGCTTATGGTACATTAAGGGGCCTAATATCCCCAGACAAGCCTGCCTCTAAGCCTCTGACTGAGTTAATTGAAGAACTCCAAGATCATTACAGCCCAAAACCGTTAGAAATTGCAGAACATTTTAAATTCTATAGTAGGAGACAGCATGCAGGGGAAGACATTAAAGCTTATCCTATATAATAAAAGGCCAAGTGTGTTTGTCTGAAGTTGTCATGCGCAGTAGACAGCACAGCACGAGGACAAACACACCTGGCCTTTGAGAGTCCCTAAGTCTCTGCTCTGCAGTGCGAGCAGAAGTGTGCATGACCGAGCGTGGCCGGGGGCGTGACCGAGCGTGAAGGGGGCGTGGCCAAGCGTGAGGGCCGTGAGGGGGCGTGGTCGAGTGTGAAGGGGCGGGGTCAGGCGGGCCGTGAAAGGCTGTGCAGTCTGAGAGCTCAAAACAGCTCAAAAGAGGGGAGAGAGGGGGTAGGGAAAAGATAAGAAAGGGGAGAGAGAGATCAAGAGGGGAGAGAGAGATCAAGAGGGGAGATAAAGAGAGCACAAGAGAGGTAGCAAAAGAGAAGGGGAGAGACAGCAAAAGAGAGGGGGAGGGAGAGCAAAAGAAAGGGGACAGAGAGATCAAAAGAGAGGGGGAGAGAGAGAGAGGGGGAGAGATAGAGTGGGAGGAGAGAGAGGGGGAGGAGAGAGAGAGAGGGGAGGAGAGAGAGAGAGAGGGGAGGAGAGAGAGAGGGGGGGGAGGAGGAGAGAGGGGAGGGAGAGAGAGAGGGGAGGGAGAGAGAGAGAGAGAGGGGAGGGAGAGAGGGGAGGGTGAGAGGGGAGGGAGAGAGGGGAGAGGGAGCGAGAGAGGGGAGGGGGAGGGAGAGAGGGGAGGGGGAGTGAGAGAGAGGAGGGAGAGAGTGAGAGGGGAGGGAGAGAGAGAGGGGAGGGGGAGGGAGAGAGAGAGGGGGAGAGAGAGAGGGGGGGAGAGAGAGAGGGGGGAGATAGAGAGGGGAGAGAGAGGGGAGAGAGAGAGGGGAGAGATGAGAAAGAGAGGAGAGAGAGAGGGGAGAGAGAGGGGAGAGAGAGGGGGAGAGAGAGAGGGGAGAAAGAGAGAGAGGGGGAGAGAGAGAGAGAGGGGGGGGAGAGAGAGATAGAGGGGAGAGAGAGAGATAGAGGGGATAGAGAGGGGGAGAGAGAGAGAGAGAGAGAGAGGGGGGGGAGAGAGACAGGGGAGAGAGAGAGCGCAAAAGAGAGGAGGGAGAGAGAGCACAAAAGAGAGGGGTGAGAGAGAGCACAAAAGAGAGGGTGAGAGAGAGAGCACAAAAGAGAGGGGGAGAGAGAGCACAAAAGAGAGGGTGAGAGAGAGAGAGCGCAAAAGAGGGGGGAGAGAGCGCAAAAGAGGGGGGGAGAGAGAGAGCACAAAAGAGGGGGGATAGAGAGAGCGCAAAAGATGGGGGGATAGAGAGAGCGCAAAAAAGGGGGGAGAGAGAGAGCACAAAAGAGGGAGGGGGAGAGAGAGCGCAAAAGAGAGGGAGGAGAGAGAGAGCTCAAAAGAGAGAGGAGAGAGAGAGTGCAAAAGAGGGGGGGAGAGAGAGAGCGCAAAAGAGGGGGGAGAGAGAGCGCAAAAAAGAGGGGGGAGAGAGATCTCAAAAGAGAGGGGGAGAGAAAGCGCAAAAGAGAGGGGGGAGAGAGAGGGGAGGGAGAGAGAGAGGGGAGGGAGAGAGAGAGAGAGGGGGAGGGAGAGAGAGAGGGGGAGTGAGACAGAGGGGAGGGGGAGTGAGAGAGAGAGGGGAGGGAGAGAGGGGAGAGGGAGCGAGAGAGGGGAGGGAGAGAGGGGAGGGGGAGTGAGAGAGAGGAGGGAGAGAGAGAGAGGGGAGGGAGAGAGAGAGGGGGAGAGAGAGAGGGGGAGAGAGAGAGGGGGGAGATAGAGAGGGGAGAGAGAGGGGAGAGAGAGAGGGGAGAGAGAGGGGAGAGAGAGAGGGGAGAGAGGAGAAAGAGAGGAGAGAGAGAGGGGAGAGAGAGGGGAGAGAGAGGGGGAGAGAGAGAGGGGAGAAAGAGAGAGAGGGGGAGAGAGAGAGAGAGAGAGAGAGAAGGGGGAGAGAGAGATAGAGGGGAGAGAGAGAGATAGAGGGGAGAGAGAGGGGGAGAGAGAGAGAGAGAGGGGGGAGAGAGACAGGGGAGAGAGAGAGAGAGCACAAAAGAGAGGAGGGAGAGAGAGCGCAAAAGAGAGGGGTGAGAGAGAGCACAAAAGAGTGGGTGAGAGAGAGAGCACAAAAGAGAGGGGGAGAGAGAGAGCACAAAAGAGAGGGGGAGAGAGAGAGAGCGCAAAAGAGGGGGGAGAGAGAGAGCGCAAAAGAGGGGGGAGAGAGAGAGCGCAAAAGAGGGGGGATAGAGAGAGCGCAAAAGATGGGGGGATAGAGAGAGCGCAAAAGAGGGGGGAGAGAGAGAGCACAAAAGAGGGAGGGGGAGAGAGAGCGCAAAAGAGAGGGAGGAGAGAGAGAGCTCAAAAGAGAGAGGAGAGAGAGAGTGCAAAAGAGGGGGGGAGAGAGAGAGCGCAAAAGAGGGGGGAGAGAGAGCGCAAAAGAGAGGGGGGGAGAGAGATCTCAAAAGAGAGGGGGAGAGAAAGCGCAAAAGAGAGGGGGGAGAGAGAGCAAAAGAGAGGGGCAGGGAGAGAGCGCAAGGGGTGGGACCGCTGTACCCTGCAAAAAATGGCCCGTGTGAACGGGCTTTAGGACTAGTGTTCTCATATTGCGTAAGCTAGCTACTACATGTCAGTTTGGTGAATACTTACAGACTGCTCTTAGGTATATGTTTGTTATGGGCCTCCATGACCCAGCCATACAGAAACATTTCATTTACTTACAGAACCAGATTTGACACTCACAAAGGCCACTGATATTACCACTGTCATGGAGTTAGCAACAAAGGATGCTACACTATTGAAACCATATCCTGCTAGTTCTAAAAGTCAAGAACAGGACATTTTTTGTACCTCTGTGACCAAAAGCTCAAGCCGATCTCGCTCAAGCCACCCTCCACCACAAAAAAATGTTTCTGTTTCCCCTGCTGCAGTGACTTGCTACCGTTGTGGAGCTCCTAATCATACTGCATATGCTGTTTGTTTTCAGTGTGGGAAGACTGGCCACAGCAGGCGTGTTTGCCACAGCACATGCTCCACTGCCATGACAAAACAATACAATCCACAATGTCAGACTTTTCATGTTGATATTAACCATAAAGACTGTAGTTCGGATGAAAATCCTCTAGTTCATCAATTGCCTTGTTTAGAGTAGGTGAGAGTACCCCTGCCATAAGAGTGGTTGTCACCTTAAATGGCTGCTCTGTGTCTATGGAAGTTGATACAGGGGCAGCAGTGTCTATCATATTGTGGCATGATTTGCAGAAACTTTGCCTGCCATTACAGCTCAACCTACAAACCTTAAGCTACAAACTTATACTAAGGAGCTGCTGCAACCCATGGGTTATATAAAGCCACATGTCACATTTGGAAACTGCAGAAAGACTTTACACCTTTACATTTAGTAGCAAGGAGGACCTCCACTGTGTGGCAGAGATTGGATTAAAGCTCTGGGCATGCCTCCACTTACCATTGCACAGCGTACTTCACTATCACACCCGGACTCTTGGGTTGAGTCCCTATCGACAACATTTAAAGCAGTTTTTGAAGACTCTTTGGGAACTGTAAAAGTAAAAGAGGCCCGACTACAACTGAAGCCAGATGCAAAACCCGATTTTTGTAAAGCCAGATCAGTACCTTTTGCTTTGAGAAAGGGTGTGGAAAAAGAGCTAGATCGCCTATTAGCCCAGAAGATCATAAAAAAAAAAGTTGACAGGAGTGAATGGGCATCTCCAATTGTTCCAGTAAAAAAAAGATGAAACGACTTAAAGGGGCACTGAACCCAAATTTTTTCTTTCATGATGCAGATAGAGCATGCAATTTTAAGCAACATTCTAATATACTCCTATTATCACATTTTCTTCATTCTCTTGGTATCTTTATTTGAAATGCAAGAATGTAAGTTTAGATGCCGGCCCATTTTTGGTGAACAATCTGGGTTGTTCTTGCTGATTGGTGGATAAATTCATCCACCAATAAACAAGTGCTGTCCAGAGTCTGAAACAAAAAAATAGCTTAGATGCCTTCTTTTTCAAATAAATATAGCAAGAGAATGAAGACAAATTTATAATAGGAGTAAATTAGAAAGTTGCTTAAAATTGTATGCTCTATCTGAATCATGAAAGAAAAAAATTGGTTTCAGTGTCCCTTTAAGAATATGATATAAAAATAGAGGTTATATGTAGGATATCTACTCTTTATTACTTACTTTGTTGATATCTCTTGTATCAATAACCACTGTCAGTCTCTAATCTTTCTTATCTCAGTTTTATGGTATTTCATATATGCTGTAACCATCGAACAACCTTAATAAAAAATTTATTAAATTAGAAAAAAAAATAAAAAAAAATGGTGAAATCAGAATTTGTGGGGATTTCAGAATGGCCCTGAACAACCAACTTCTTGTGAATCAATACCCTTAGCCCCAATTGAAGATCTTTTCAGCTCACTAGCAGAAGGACAGACATTCACAAACATAGACTTAAAGCAAGCCTACCTACAACTGAGAATACACTCAGATTCTCAACATTTATTGACCATTAATACCCATAAAGGGTTATTCGAGTATACCCAAATGGTTTTTGACATAACGCCAGCACCAGCAATCTGGCAGTGAATCATGGATGAGATCCTAGTAGCAATACCTTTTATTCAGTGTATGTTAGATGATATGTTCATCACTGACCCCACAGATGAAGAACACAAGAGGAATGTGCAAACTGTGCTTGAGAAACTCCAGAAATATGGATTATGTGTGACCCTTGGAAAATGTGATTTTTTTTAAGCCAAAAACAGAATTCTGCGCCCATATTGTAGACTGGCATGGGCTCCACACTACAAAAGAAAAGGTTAAGGCCCTGGGTCAACACACCAAATTGTAACACAGCTAAGATCATATCTTGGGCTCTTAAATTATTATCACAGTTTTTTGCCAAATCTAGCACACCAGCTATATCCACTACACCGCTTGTTAGATGCAAGAGCAAAATGGACCTGGTCCACCAAATGTGAAGAAGCCTTTAGGAAATCCAAATAATCGATCTTATCTTCTAGAGTTCTAGTCCATTATGACCTAAAGAATCCTCTAACACTGCATGTGATGCATCTCCTTATGTACTGGGTGCTGTACTTTCGCATGTCATGCCAGATGGCACAGATCGGCCCATCTCTTTTTCCTCCAGATATCTTAATTCAGCAGAATAAAACTACTTGCAGATAGATAAGAAAGCAGTAGCTATTGTGTGGGCTACCAAGAAATTTCATACGTACATTTATGGTCGGGAATTCACACTTATCACTGACCACAAGCCACTACTGTCCATCCTAAATCCTCAAAAAGGAATTTCAACAACAACTGCTTCCCGCTTACAGAGATATGCCTTATTCCTGGGAGCTTACAACTATCCAATCAGATACCGCTCTAATGAACACCACGGCAATGCAGATGCGTTTTATAGATTACTCATTGGGGAACACATACCAGAGAACATGCACATAGTGGAAACAAAGAAACCACAATTTAGCATCTCTACTACCATGCTGATAGCTAGAAACAAAGCCACAGACCTGTGCCTGTCTCATATATTTAAATATGTTCAAGCTGTATGGCCTAACAAGGTACCAAATTAATTTTGTCCATATTTCACTAGAAAATGTGAACTAGTCTACAATGACGAACAAGAGTAATAATTCCTCACAATCTACAACCCACCATGCTAAAGATTCTACATGAGGGCCATCCAGGCATAGTTCGCATGAAGCAAATAGCAAAGGGCTACGTTTGGTGGCCACATATGGATACAGCAATAGAGGACAAAGTTGCTCGATGGCCAGGATACTGTCAGGCACAACAACCCAGAAAGGTGGGTAAAGTTCAACCATGGCCATGGCCCAATAATCCATGGTCAAGAATACATCTCGATTTTGCAGGGCCAATCCATGGAAAAATATACTTGATCATAGTGGATGCACACTTCAAATGGCCTGAAGTTTTTCCAATGTCTACTACCACTCCAAGTGCAACTATTTTAGTCTTAAGGAAACTTTTTGCTCAATATGGTTTGCCATCAGCCAATGGGGCATATGTACCAAGCTCCGTATGGAGCTTGATGCCCCGTGTCTCTGGCGAGCCTGCAGGCTCGCCAGAAACAGCAGTTATGAAGCAGCGGTCACAAAGACCGCTGCTCCATAACCTGTCCACCTGCTCTGAGCAGGCTGACAGACATCGCTGGAAATCAACCCCATCGAGTACGATCGGGTTTATTGACACCCCCCTGCTGGCGGCCCATTGGCCGCGAGTCTGCAGGGGGCGGCGTTGCACCAGCAGCTCTTGTGAGGTCCGACAGACATTGACACGTCTGTTGTTACCCCTCCTTCTTGTGCTGTGGAACTTCGCAAGTTTACTCGTCAAAGACACCGAGCTTGACGCCCCGTGTTTCTGGCGAGCATTCAGACTCACCAGAAACACAAGTTATGGAGCAGCGGTCTCAAGACTGCTGCTACATAACCTGTCCGCCTGCTCTGAGGAGGTGGACAGAGATCGCCACAATTCAACCTGATCAAGTACGATAAGGTTGATTGACAACCCCCGATTGGCTGCGAATCTGCAAGGGGCGGCGTTGCACCAGCAGCTCACAAGAGCTGCTGGTGCAATGCTGAATATGGAGAGCATTCAGCGAGGTCTGTTGGACCTGATCCGCACTGTCGGATCAGGTCCGACAGACCTTTGTTTAATAGGCCTCCTAGTCTAAGCCAAAGACCCTGCATTGATTGATTGCTGTTGATATAGCAAGGTTCTTATGCCACTTTGCATATCATTAGTTAGACCAAATCTGGAATACTGTGTACAGTTCTGGAGACCATATCTTCAGAAAGATATAAATAAACTAGAAGCTGTCCAAAGGAGGGCTACTAAAATGGTACATGGTCTAAAATATAAAACGTACAAAGAAAGACTCTATGATCTAAATATGAATAGTTTAGAGGATAGAAGGGAAAGAGGTGACATGATAGAAACCTTCAAATATATGAAGGGATTTAATAAAATAGAAGCTTAAAGCATTTTTCACAAAAAAAATAAATGCCAAAACAAGGGGTCACAATCTAAAGTTAGAGGGTAGCAGATTCAGGAGAAATTTAAGGAAGCATTTTTTTACAGAAAGGGTGGTGGATTCATGGAATGAACTTCCATTTGAGGTGGTAAACACAAAGACTGTAAAGGAATTTAGTAACATGTAATATGGGTAGACTTGATGGGCCTTTTTGGTTCTTATCTACCGTCAAATTCTATGTTTCTATGATATATTTTGTTTTTATTTGTGTTTGCTTGTTTTGTTGTTGTGTTTTATTTGTTGTTTTTCTCTTTCTGCTTTTCACATTGTTTTGTTTAGGGGAAGGAGAGTAGATGGGATGTTCAGGCACAGTCTTCCTTATTTGCTTCCTAGATTGGGGGTGGAACCTATCTGCCTGCATCAGTCTAGTCTGGCAAGCAGAATAAGTTAGTAGAGTGCAGATTGCTAAGCAAGCATGCAGCCAGCCTAAGAGGATCTGCAATAAACTTAGAGCAGTCAGACTGTTTGCCAGGAAACTGCTCCTGGAAACATTAAGGACAGGAGCCTGTTACTTTAGAGGTCTCCTAGAGAAGTCTGCCTAAGGAACTACATGCATATCTTGTGTGATTAAATCTGCTTGTACTGAGTTAGTAATAAACTCTACCTTGTTTACCATAACATCCTGTCTGTGTGTGATACACTGAAGGGACATTTACAGCAACCCACCCAGTATCTCAGGGTGACACTGAATAAGCACACACACACTTACCCCTGGGACACTACAGTGTGGCTATTGTTTTCTCCTTAAAAATCTGAAATTTTTGGGGTGTTTTTGCTCCTTCATAGAACAGCCACATCTCATGATACTTATAATATACATCTGTAACCTATTTCTTCAATAGCTGGAAAACTGCATTGTTACATTTTTTTGGGAAGTCTTCTTTGTTGGTTTGGTTTAAAATGAAAGAAACATAAACAAAGAAAAGCCAAATAGTGCCCATTCTAGGTTAGACTATTTTTTCTGCAACATATGACAAAAATCTGAGTGTATCCCTTTAAGGCCACTACTGCAATACTGTGTGCTAAACCAAAGGAAAACATTTCGGCTAGATTATGAGTTTTGTGGTTTGAGTGAAAAAGCAGCATTAAGGCTCTTTTTCTCTACCGCTGGTATTACGAGTCTTGCAGGTATAGCTGTACAGGCACACTTTCTTGGCCGTAACGCAACATAACTACCGCAGCTTTCCAAAAGTCCTTTTTCAATGGTACTTCCTTTGCTCCCATATTACGAGTCTGTCTGGGAGGCCAAAAAGTGAGTGGTACAGCCTATACCATCAAGATCCGTGCCGTAAACTGAAAGTCAGTAGTTATGGGTTTTATGCTACAAAGCCGTAAAATAAAACGCATAACTAAAGTGCTAAAAAGTACACTAACACCCATAAACTACCTATTAACCCCTAAACCGAGGCCCTCCCACATCGCAAACACTAAAATAAAATTATTAACCACTAATCTGCCGCTCCCGGACATCGCCACCACTATAATAAACATATTAACCCTAAACCGCCGTACTCCCGAATTACAAACACTAGTTAAATATTATTAACCCCTAATCTGCTGTCCCTAACATCGCCACAACCTACATTACTGTTATTAACCCCTAATTTGCTGCCCCTAAATCGCCGCCACTATACTAAAAACTTTAGTATAGGTTTTATTTTACAGTTAAATTTGTATTTAACTGTAGTTAAGATAAATACAAATTTAACTGTAAAATAAAACCTAACCTGAGTTACACTAAAGCCTAACGTTACACTACAATTAAATAAATTACATTTATTACATACAATTAACTAAATTCCAAAAACAAACACTAAATTACACAAAATAAAAAAATGATTAAATATTTAAACTAATTACACCTAATCTAATAGCCCTATCAAAATAAAAAAGCCCCCCTAAAATAAAAAACCCTAGCCTAAACTAAACTGCCAATAGCCCGTAAATGAGCCTTTTGCCACAAAGGGCATTGCCACAAAGAAATCAGCTCTTTTACCTGTAAAAAAAAATACAAACACCCCCCCAACAGTAAAACCCACAACCCACACAACCAACCCACCCAAATAAAAACCTACCTAAAAAACCTAAGCTCCCCATTGCCCTGAAAATGGCATTTGGATGGGCATTGCCCTTAAAAGTGCATTTAGCTCTTTTTTCTGCCCAAACCCTAAACTAAAAATAAATCCCACCCAATAAACCCTTAAAAAACATAACACTAACCCCCGAAGATCCACTTACAGTTTTTGAAGACCCGACATCCATCCTTAACGAAGTGGCAGCGGGCCGAAGTCTTCATCCAAGCTGGCAGAAGTCTTCATCCAGACGGCATCTTCTAACTTCATCCATCCTGCGTGGAGCGGCTCCATCTTCAAGACATCCGGAATTCAAGGGACGCCATCTTGGATGATGTCACTTAAAGGAACCTTCATTCTAGAAGAGCCGTCGGAAGAAGAGGATGCTCCCTGCAGGATGTCTTGAAGCTGGAGCCGCTCCGCGCCGGATGGATGAAGATAGAAGATGCCGTCTGAATGAAGACTTCTACCAGCTTGGATGAAGACTTCAGCCCGCTTGGATGAAGACTTCTGCCGGCTTCGCTGAGGACTTCTGCTGCTTTGTTGAGGATGGATGTTGGGTCATCAAAAACTGTAAGTGGATCTTCGGAGGTTAGTGTTAGGTTTTTGTAAGGGTTTATTGGGTGGGTTTTATTTTTAGCTTAGGCTTTGGGCAGAAAAAGAGCTAAATGCCCTCTTAAGGGCAATGTCCATCCAAATGCCCTTTTCAGGGCAATGGGGAGCTTAGGTTTTTTAGGTAGGTTTTTATTTGGGGGTTTTGGTTGTGTGGGTGGTGGCTTTTACTGCTGGGGGGTGTTTGTATTTTTTTATTTTACAGGTAAAAGAGCTGATTTATTTGGGGCAATGCCCCGCAAAAGGCCCTTTTAAGGGCTATTGGCAGTTTAGTTTAGGCTAGGGTTTACATTAAAGTTAGTGGGTGTTAGGGTTAGGGTTACGTTAGGGTTAGGGTTAGACTTAGGGTTAGGGGTTAATTACTTTAGTTATTGGGGGCAGAAGATTAGGGGTTAATAAGTGTAATGTAGGTGGCGGCGATGTCGGGGGTGGCAGATTAGGGGTTAATAAGTGTAGGTTGTTACAGAAGCATTAGTTATTTTGTTGTGAAGAGCTTATTTCCCAGCAGCAATGCCTGAACCAGCCAAGCCAGCGCCTAAGAAGGGCTCCAAGAAAACCGTAACAAGTATCATTTCATAAAGAGTTAACTTTTTTCAGCTTTTAGAAACTATTGTCTAAATACAAGTTTGCTGGCCTCAGCTCTAAGTTTAGAGATAAACAATCCCATTGTCTAATCACCTCCGGAGCCAGACTGCTAATTGATAAGATGAACTTGTAAACTTGTTATCTTAAGTACTGTAATCCTATTGTGGCCTGTCAAAGGACATTGCTCTCTATCTAAATGTGTGATGGGGGATTTTGTGCTTCCCCCCCCCCCCCTGGGAGTGCCCTGTGTGCATGTAACCTTAATAAAAAGCAGGCTGGGCATCCCAGTCCTGAGTTCTTGTTTGACCCTCAATCGCAGCGTTGACTCGTTTTTGTGGGCAGAAGGGTATCCTAGCTGTACTGCAGCTAAGGGAGATTATTCTATATTTGCGAGACTCATATAGAATACTATGGAAAGCAGCTTCTCCCCTCTTTAGCAATAGGGATCCAGGCTACTAAGCGGTCCATCTCTCAGCGAGACTAAGGGTAACCGTAACATTTGGCGGCAGCGGCGGGATTTTCCTGGATTTCCTAGGAGAGGTACAGAACGGATGGAGAGCGCTTACGAAAAATTGAAGCATACAACCCTAAAGGATTTACTTGAAAGCAGAGGGGGGTACGCCAGCAACCGGCCGAGGAGAGAGCTGATCGCAGAATTGACCGAACTGGATCAGAGCTTCACAATGGCGGAAACACCGACCACGATTAGTGACGAAAAAACCAGGATTGTTCGGGAAAGGCTCTCATTATACGGGCCGAACCCCTCCATGGAATTGGTACAGCAGTTGATGGCGGAGGCGGACAAGGATATATGAGAGACTCAAGCCCACGAACTCAACCTAGCGAACGCACACCACAATGCTGAAGCCCCGCAGGTAATCATCCCTGTCGAAAATGCTGGGAGGCCCAAGATACCCTATGCGGCATTTCGACCCTTCCTAGAGAGCGAGACAGGGATTGATGAATATTTGGCGGACTTCGAAAGGCAATGTGCCCTGCACCAGATTCCCAACAGAGAGTGGCCCACGATATTGTCTGGGAAACTATCCGGGCGAGCCCTGGAAGCCTTTCGTACTCTGGGTGCTGAGGAAGTGACACAGTATGAGCTAGTTAAGGAGACACTGTTGCGACGGTACGCTGTAACTCCGGACACGTATCGCCGACAGTTTCGGGGCATGAAAAAGAAGCCTAACGATACCCATATGGAATGGGCGCACCGAATGCGGAGAGCGGCAAATCACTGGCTGAGCGGAAGTAAAGCGGTGACTGGTGAGGAAATTTTACAATTGTTTCTCTTAGAACATTTTTATAATGGCATGGAACAGCAAGGGAAGGAATGGCTGCGAGACAGGCGGCCTTCTACCTTAGAAGAAGCAGACAAATTGGCCGATGAACATTATGACTCCCGTCTTCACGAACCCATGAACTACCGAGCTCCAGCACGGGTCGAACCCAGAGAGGTTTACCGTGCACCCCCTCGTGCTGAATTCCGAGCCCCGGTGCCCACAGGGCCCGTCCGACACTCAGGACCACCCAATAACAGCTCTGAGCGTCCCAGACCGACTTGCCACCGATGCAAGCAACCAGGGCATTTCATGGCTAGCTGCCCCCTTAATACGCACCAGACACCCAGGAATTACAATTACCCCTCTGGGTCCTATCGTCCGGCCTGGGCCCTCTGTGTTAACCAAGAGGCCCCTATGGAGGGATATGTGGGGCTGCTTCACGATGCGGACCCTGTATATGCTGCCTCAGATAACCGCCAGCACCATCGGCAGAAGGTATGGCTCGAGGGGCGATCTACCGAGGGATTGAGAGACACAGGAGCTACTATCACGCTGGTACAGAGTCATTTGGTGCCAGAGCACAAGCGATCCAGACAGACTGTGGCCGTTAGAGTGGCGGGGGGGGATGTGTACAAAATTCCAACAGCTCAAGTGCATCTTGATTGGGGAGCGGGAAAGGGGGCTGTGAATGTGGGCATAATGGATAATTTACCTGCCGAAGTACTACTGGGCAACGATTTGGGCCCCATGACTTCTGCCTATGCTCCAGTATGCAACAACGAGGCGGACCCAGTGACTACACGGGCCCAAGCCCGGACGGAGCGAGAGCTCTCACCAGTGTGGGAGACACAGGTAAGACCTACCCCTACCTTGCCTGACATGTTAGGCCCCATACCCTGGGACACCCCAGATGCTTTCGAGACAGAGTCTAAGACTGACCTGACCTTACAAAAGTACCGGGAACGAGCAGAGACCGGAGGGGGCGGGGCAGATAACGAAACATTCTTATGGGAAAAAGGGAAACTATACCGCTGGACAGAGAAAAGGGGACAGCGTAGGCGACAGCTGGTAGTGCCCCACAAATACCGTCAAGAAATCCTCAAGACATCCCCTTAGCAGGCCACCTAGCCGTAACCCGTACCCTACACCGCATTACTCACACGTTCTTTTGGCCAGGGGTGCACGCTGACGTTAGAACTTACTGTAACACCTGCGATGTGTGTCAACGAGTAGGAAGGCGAGGCGATCACCCTAAAGCCCATCTAGTAAATATGCCCATTGTAGAGGAACCCTTAAGCCGGGTTGCTATTGACCTAGTGGGACCACTGGCTACCCCTAGTCCCTCCGGTAAGCGCTACATTCTTACCATAGTGGACTACGCTACCAGGTACCCAGAGGCTGTCGCCCTATCCAACATACAAGCGGATACGGTAGCGAATGCACTAGTACAGGTGTTCTCCCGGGTAGGATTTCCAAAAGAAATCCTATCCGACCGAGGCACCCAATTTACGGCTGAATTGACCCAACAACTCTGGCAGGTTTGCAAAATTAAGTCCCTCCTGAGCTCCCCATACCACCCCCAGACGAACGGGCTGTGTGAGAGGTTCAATGGGACCCTCAAGCAAATGCTCAAGATGTTCACTCAGGAATACCGAGACTGGGAACGCTTCCTGCCGCACCTCCTATTTGCTTATCGGGAGGTGCCCCAGGAAACGACAGGGTTCTCTCCCTTCGAGTTGCTCTACGGAAGAAAGGTACGGGGACCCCTAAACCTGATCCGGGAGCACTGGGAGGGAGAGATGGAGGCTGACGGTGTCCCCATTGTGCCATACGTGCTGGAACTCAGGGACCGAATGGAGCAATTAGCCAAATCCGTGCGGGCTAATCTCCAGTTGGCCCAGAGAAGACAGAAGGTATGGTACGATCGGGGGGCCCGAAAGAGAATCTTCACCATAGGACAAAAGGTGTTAGTACTTAAGCCGGTGAAGACAGACAAATTGCAGGCGGCCTGGCAGGGTCCCTACCAGATCGTAGAGAAAAGGGGAGACACCACTTATGTGATAGCTAGCTGCCATGACAACAATCTTAGAAAGACATTCCATGCTCAAGGAATATTTTGAGCGACCAGAGAACGTGACGGCCGTATGTTGTTCCCCTCAGGAAGACCCCGACAGTCTACCCATTCCAGACCTATTAGAAAAGAGTCTACCCACAGGTATAGTGGCTCAGGTTCAGATAGGAGACCGACTTAGCCCCACTGAAAGGGAGCAGCTCAGCCAACTCCTCCAGTCCAAACACCTCACCTTCTCCCCGAAGCCAGGGTACACTACTTTAACCACCCACCAGGTAGATACTCCGGGACAAGCTCCCTTGCGCCAGGCTCCGTACCGAATCCCCGAAGCAGTTAGGACAGGAATGAAGAAGGAGATCGATGAGATGCTCCAGCTCAGGGTAATTGAGCCCTCCGATAGTCCCTGGGCCTCCCCAGTTGTCTTGGTGCCCAAGAAAGATGGGACCACCCGGTTCTGCGTAGACTATCGGAGGCTCAATGAAAAAACCGTGACGGACGCTTACCCTATGCCCAGGGTAGACGAGCTACTCGATCGTATAGCCAGGGGAAATTACCTGACCACTATTGACCTCTGCAAAGGTTACTGGCAGATTCCCCTGGCCCCGGAGGCTATCCCCAAGTCGGCATTCGTCACCCCATTCGGCTTATATCAGTTTAGGGTAATGCCGTTTGGGATGAAGAATGCCCCAGCTACATTCCAGCGCTTGGTGGATAGGCTCCTGGATGGCTTCAAGAGTTTTGCTTGCGCCTACCTGGACGACATAGCGATCCACAGTGAGTCCTGGGAGGACCACTTAGCTCATGTAGGAATGGTTCTGGATCAGATCCGGGCTGCTGGCCTGACTCTGAAGCCAGAAAAATGTCACTTTGGGATGGCCGAGGTACAGTACCTGGGTCACCGGGTGGGGTGTGGAAAGCAGCGACCAGAGCCGGCCAAGATAGAAGCTGTCGCCAATTGGCCCACCCCCATCACTAAGACTCGGGTCCTAGCCTTCCTGGGCACGGCAGGGTACTATAGACGGTTCGTACCAGACTACAGCACACTTGCCAAACCCCTGACTGACTTGACCAAGAAGAACTTACCTCGACAGGTCCTGTGGTCTCCCCACTGTGAAACGGCTTTCCAGGCTCTCAAAAATGCTCTAATTAACACTCCTGTCTTGGCGGCCCCAGCCCTTAACAAACGTTTTATCGTCCATACAGATGCTTCCATGTTCGGGCTGGGAGCCGTCCTCAGCCAAGTAGGCGAAGATGGAGGGGAGCATCCAGTTGCCTACATCAGCCGGAAGCTCCTGCCAGCTATGCAGCGGTCGAAAAGGAGTGTTTGGCTTTGGTGTGGGCATTAAAGAAATTGACTCCCTATTTATATGGTCAGGAGTTCACTCTGGTCACCGACCATAACCCGTTGGTGTGGCTGAACCGGGTCTCTGGAGATAACGGCAGGCTATTACGTTGGAGCTTATCATTGCAACCTTTCAATTTCACCATTACTTACAGACCTGGGAAACAGAATGGCAACGCCGACGGGTTGTCCAGACAAACCGACCTCAGCCCCGCATAACCAGCGGTCTGGACAGCCTTAGTCTGCCCCGAAAAGGGGTCAGACCGTGTCTGCCAGAGTGTTCCACAGAAAGGGAGCACTGTTACAGAAGCATTAGTTATTTTGTTGTGAAGAGCTTATTTCCCAGCAGCAATGCCTGAACCAGCCAAGCCAGCGCCTAAGAAGGGCTCCAAGAAAACCGTAACAAGTATCATTTCATAAAGAGTTAACTTTTTTCAGCTTTTAGAAACTATTGTCTAAATACAAGTTTGCTGGCCTCAGCTCTAAGTTTAGAGATAAACAATCCCATTGTCTAATCACCTCCGGAGCCAGACTGCTAATTGATAAGATGAACTTGTAAACTTGTTATCTTAAGTACTGTAATCCTATTGTGGCCTGTCAAAGGACATTGCTCTCTATCTAAATGTGTGATGGGGGATTTTGTGCTCCCCCCCCCCCTGGGAGTGCCCTGTGTGCATGTAACCTTAATAAAAAGCAGGCTGGGCATCCCAGTCCTGAGTTCTTGTTTGACCCTCAATCGCAGTGTTGACTCGTTTTTGTGGGCAGAAGGGTATCCTAGCTGTACTGCAGCTAAGGGAGATTATTCTATATTTGGGAGACTCATATAGAATACTATGGAAAGCAGCTTCTCCCCTCTTTAGCAATAGGGATCCAGGCTACTAAGCGGTCCATCTCTCAGCGAGACTAAGGGTAACCGTAACATAGGTAGGTGGTGGCGACATTGGGGGCGGCAGATTACGGGTTAATAAGTGTAATGTAGGTGGCGGCGATGTTGGGGGCAGCAGATTAGGGGTTAATAAGTGTAATGTAGGTGGCAGCGATGTTAGAGGCTGCAGATTAGGGGTTAATAAGTGTAATGTAGGTGTCGGCGATGTTGGGGGCGGCAGATTAGGGGTGTTTAGACTCGGGGTTTATGTTAGGGTGTTAGGTGTAAACATAAATTTTCTTTCCCCATATGAATCAATGGGGCAGGTGTTAGGCTTTTTTATAGCCTGCTCTCCCCATTGATGTCTATGGGGAAATCGAGCACTAGCACGTAAAACCAGCTCAAAGCAGCGCTGGTATTGGAGTGCGGTATGGAGCTCAATTTTGCTCAACGCTCACATATTGCCTGCTAACGCCGGGTTTTTGCAAACCTGTAATAGCAGCGCTATAGGGAGGTGAGTGGTGAAAATAACTTGCAAGATAGTACCGAGCCGCTCTTACCGCAAAACTCGTAATCTAGCCGTATGTCTTCTTGTTACTTGTATAGAAAATTGTGGGATGTACTAAAAGGAATAACAAGGGTGAATGACAAAATGGAATGCCCATAGACTTTAATGGGATGTAAAATTAAAAGTGCTGAAGCAACAAAACTATGAGACATATCAACTAGATATTTACCAGGTACAGAAGCATATTCTGAAAGTGAGACTATAATGGGATTACATTTAAAAGTGCTATAGAAAGTAAAATATGACACATATCAAATAGATATTTACCAGATATGTTCCCCAGGTACAGTATCATATTCTGAAAGTGAGATTACGTCACATTATAGCTGCATTCTATGGAATGACAAGGGTGAATGACAAGATGGAATGCGCATCGACTATAATAGGATTACATTTAGTGCTATAGCAACAAAAATATGAGATATATCAACTAGATATTTACCAGATATATACCACTTACTTTCTATGGTATTTTAATATGTTGGTTCTATATCCGTTGTGAAATACTTTATGTGATAATAACTATGAAGCACAGTTTATATATACTTGTTGCATGTAATCCCATTACAGTCTATGGGCATTCCATTTTGTCATTCACCCTTGTCATTCCATAGAAAGCAGCTATAATCTGAAGTAATCTCACTTTCAGAATACGCTACTGTACCAGGGAAACATATCTGGTAAATATCTAGTTGATATATCTCATATTTTTGTTGCTATAGCACTAAATGTAATCCCATTATAGTCTATGGGCATTCCATTTTCTCATTCACCCTTGTCATTCCATAAAAAGCAGCTATAATCTGACATAATCTCACTTTCAGAATATGATACTGTACCTGGGAAACATATCTGCTAAATATCTAGTTGATATGTCTAATAGTTTTGTTGCTTCAACACTTTTAATTTTGCATCCCATTAAAGTCTATGGGCATTGCATTTTGTCATTCACCCTTGTCATTCCTTTTAGTACATCCTGAAAAATGTTGTCTATCAGCTGGTAGCAAATAGGTTAAATTTGTAGCGTATAAGATCAGTGTTGGAGTGAACACTGTTGCCATAATCCACAGACTTACATTTGTAAAGAACGCGAAAGAATGTGCGTTTGCTAAATTAAGTATATAGTTGAGAGCAGTGATGTGCGGTGACTTCAGAGGCTGGTGAGGCAGTGGCTCGGAATCGGATCTGGTTTTCTTCATTCTTTTGATATCCTTTGTTGAAAATCATATCTAAATATGCTCAGTAACTACTGAGCATATTTAGATATGATTTTCAACAAAGGATATCAAAAGAATGAAGAAAACCAGATATCCTTTGTTGAAAATCATATCTAAATATGCTCAGTAGATACTGAGCATATTTAGATATGATTTTCAACAAAGGATATCAAAAGAATGAAGAAAACCAGATATTAGATGTAAATTGGAAAGTTATTTAAAATTGCATGCTCTTTCTAAATCATGAAAGAAAACATTTTCATCTCCCTTTAAATGGTGTCTTGGAGAACTGGTCAACTTAGTAAACATCTGATTTTAGTCTAAAGGATTGTAACAGAAACTCTTGCCAGATAACAAAATGCTTGATCTGATTATGAGATCTGATTATGAGATCTAGAAATCCAGGCCCATTAAAATAGAAATAGAAATATTATACATAGTACTTAGGTGTTCCCGCGCTTTACAGGCTTCACTCACTGTCTCACTCCTGTCCTGAGGCCACACACAAAAAATCAAGTTAACAGTCAGGGTCAAGTATTTATGTTTTTCAAATTTCAAGCAGCCTTAATATTGTCATTTTAGTTTACTAATACCTACGCAACCTCCTCGCAACAAGCCAAGCCTGACTAGTAAGCCTCCCTGGCCTGGAGCCATAAAGCCACCCGGTCCCACCCCACGTGGGTGATTGAAGTACGTCTTCTTACTCAGTCTCTCTCTTCTTACTAATTTTTAGTAACTGTTTTGTCCTGAGTCCACTAACTTTCCCTATTCCCTGAGGCCACTCAAAAAAATCAACCAAGTACCAACAGTCTACCAAGTGAAGGTGACAGTCCAGTGACACAGTCCATAAAGCAAACAACAAGGAAGGAAGCCACCCGGTCCCACGTTCAGATTCAGAACGTTTTACTATTACTATTTTTTTAGTAACTGTTTTTGCCAGTGCTATAAATTGGTGTGAAAAACACACAGTATAGCACTGAGTCTGACAAAAACAGTTACTAAAAAAATAGTAAGAGTAAAAGGTTTTGAGAATTTTTTCAATATTTCAAAGGGGGGCTGAGGCGAGTCAGTGATAAATATATTATTTAATTATTATCCGCCACCGCGGCCACCTACCTAAATAATATGCTCAAATATAGTGCACTCTGCTGCTCTGCTCTGCTCTAATGCTCTCGCACCACTCAGTAATAACATCACTTGTAAATGGGCACTGGTATTACAAGTGCAGCACAATGCGAACGTGAGTTTGAAAACCAGTTGCTCACAAGAGTATGATTCCATAGGCTTCATGCCGGTAGCCACGGCAAACCACCTAGCACAGCACAAGGGGCAAATCACACAGCAAGGGCAGCAATAAATATATATATGTATATAAGCATATATATGTATATTTATAGAGAAAACACAGTCCCCCATTGACCTCCATGCAAAGGCACTTTAGGTGTCTTTTTTTTCTAACACCCCACATCCCCTCACTTTAACCCCTTATAACTGCTTTATTAAATATAGATGCTTATTTATGTCTCTTATGTTAATGTATTGTCCTCTTTATTTTGGGGGCAATTGGGGCAACTTTTTATTTTCAACCAGAGTTCTGACCTCTAGTCACTTGCACATAGAGCAAAGTGAAACCACAAGCTCGCTGTAGCATTAATCAGCCACTTGTAATGATTGGTTATTTAACATGCGCCCCTAAACGGGCAAATTTCCACTCGTAATCTGCCCCTAAATTTCTGCCACTACAGACTGCCTTTTATCTCAGTGCATTTATATAGCTTTTCACAGCAAGACACTGCTATTTCACGTGTGCCATAAAGATAACATTGTGCTCACTCCCGTGGACTTATTCATGAGTCAGAACTATATGACTAAAATGCAAGTCTGTAAATAGCACTGAGATAAGGGGCAGTCTGCAGAGGCTTAGATACAAGGTAATCACAGAGGTAAAAAGTATATTAATATAACAGTGTTGGTTATGCAAAACTGGGGAATGGGTAATAAAGGGATTATCTATCTTTTTAAAAATAACATTTTTGGCGTAGACTGTCCCTTTAAAGTAGGCTGTGGGCAATACATACAAACAGAGGCTGTATTACCTGAGTCTCAATCCAGAGTGTTAGCACTCACATGTTTTTATTTTCACAGAGGAAAGAGACAAAAACATTACCCTGCTTGTGCACAGTGCTTCAATCTCTAATTTTTCTCCCTTAAAGGGACATAAAGCCCATTATTTTTCTTTCATGACTCAGATAAAGCATACAATTTTAAACAAGTTTCCAATTTACATTCATTATCCCATTTGCTTCAGCATCTTGATATCTTTTGTTAATGGAGCATCAATTCACTACTGGGACCTAGCTAAACACATTGCCTAAGCCACTGGTCTTCAAACCTGTCCTCAGACCTCCCTAACAGGCCACATTTGAGGATATCTAAACTGGAGCACAGGTGAAACAATCAGCTGATTAGTAAACATGGTTATTTTACCTGCTCTCATACAAGGCACCCTGAAACCTGGCCTGTTGGGGAGGCCTGATGATGGGTTTAAAAATCAGTGGCCTAAGCCAATGATAAGAGGCATATATGTGCAACCACCAATCAGCAGTTAGCTCCCAGTAACACATTGCTGCTCCTGTGTCTACCTAGGTATGCTGTTCAACAAAGGATACCACGAGAACAAAGCAAATATGATAATAGAAGTAAATTAGAAAGTTTAAAATTGCATGTTCTATCTGAATCATGAAATAAATAAAAAATGGGTTTCATGTTGCTTTAAAGCAGTAAGCATTGATTAACTTGCTACCACTCAAAATAAAGGGTGGAGGGAAAGGCTTTTGATTGGCTGTGCTGCTTAATAATTGAAGTAATCTAGAAGCTGCATAAACAGAGTAAAGTATTTTTAAATCAAAATGAAATCCCCATAAAATTAAATTATGCATGTATAGATAAAAACATGATATGTTTCTTTAGTTGTAAAGATCTGTCACAGTATTTTTGTATCAATGCTATAAAAAGATTTGTCATAAGGAATTGTGTAGACAGTAATTTATTACTACAAGCCTATGTTGAGTGGCACATTAAAATAATGTTTGATACACACTTTATCATCTAATTCTTAATCTCAAGTTATAGTTTCCCTTTACAGTAAGGATGCAGTTGATAAATATGCTCTTAACCTCTGCAGGAATTACCACACAACTGGCAAACAATGACTTAACACTTTTGTTGCTAGATCTGCAAGCTGGCATCTCTAGATAAAAAGAACAAGAACGTATTTATTTACCTGACCGGCACATTTCTGTATATTCCTACAGAAGTGAATTGATTTATGATTTAAACAAATTTACTAATTGCAGATACTGCCTTAGTATGGAATTTCCTCAGTCTCTAAGACAGGAAATTAAAACAAATCTATTATAGGCTGCATTAAAGTTTAGATAACAAGGTAAATATTAAAATGATCACTTTATAAACTTCATAGGTCTCTTCTTTAAATGTAGCACACAGATCTTTTTTTTTTTTTTTTTTTACAAACATTTAATGAGACCCTATCAAGTCTACTCTGCAGTATTAATGTTTACAGATAGCTGCTAACCACATGGCCTCCCAGACACAGACATGTTAACAACAACAACAAAACTTTACTATCATTATCAGTTAGCCACAAGTATTTTACGCTTCAGACTGATATTTCTGGAGTTCAAAAAATAAAAAAAAATCACAAGTAAATTATTAGTGGGCTTCTGTTATTCCTGCATAAATATCTTGGCTGGCATCCTCCCTGGCAGACAACACGTTAAAGCATTATACACTTCAGCTTTTTGAATGCAGTAAAAATACCAAGCTGCAGACAATTCTCTCTGGCAGGGACATTTCTACATTTAGCTACAGAGCATTCACATACAGTGTAATATTAAATAGGATTAGTTTACACCCCATGCTTAGTTACCAGTCACTCCTATTGCGCTGGGATACTACCTGCAATCCGTGATCGGTTAAAGATGATACAATAAAAGCTTTATGGACATAGATATGTCCTCTATCTCTATAAGACTGGTAACTGATGAATCCAGATGTAGATTTCTAACATACAAGCTAGTTGCGCAAGAAGCACCATAACCAGGGACAAGTATATTATAAATACATTCCCAGCAAACACAGTCGGTAAATGAGGATGGGGTCCCCAGACGTGTAGTAAAAGGACAAAGCTGCCAGCAATGCCTCTGCCCATCATCACCCTGGTACCTGCACAGATCTCCATCCTAGAACGAACCTGAAAAGTCAGATATTTACAGCCGGTCTTATTCACTAGTTGCCGGGTCTCCACACTGTGACTCGATGTCCGACTCCGTCTCTGAGCTGAGTGACTGAATCTGATCAGATGACGCCGGGCGGGCACGTGACAGACGCTGACGCGCGCCTCAATTCCTTTCCGTCCGGCACTCAGCCCGCCCAGAGACTCAGACTTGCTGAGGTCTGATTGGCTGAGACGGCCAACTTGCTCCAGAGGCGTTCAGACTCAAGCCTCCGGTGTGGGAGCATGGGCCGCATTGAGAGCACTGCATTAGCACTTATTCTCCTCTTGATGGCAGTCTCTCATGCGGCCCATACATTCCCAGTTAATAGTACATTTCATATTGCGCAATATAAGGATAGCTAGCCTCCAGATTATTGCGCAATATGAATGTATTGTATTACTATAACGTTTTTAATTTGTACAAGTCATAAACAAATTAAATAATAAAGTACATTTGGTGGAGGGGTGGGGGGTAGGGCGGGTCACCTGTTTATTAAAAGAAAATATATTGAAAAAAAAAAAAAAGATTTTATTTTTTTATTTTTTTATTTTGTACAAAAGGCTGTAATACATAGATTGGCCAGGTGAGGCACTGCCTCACCTGCCTCTTATGAGTGCACCTCATTGGTTGAGAGCTGTCACGGGCAGAGTAACTGAAGGCAAAGAGGTAGAAAGAGGTAGAAACGCTCACTCGCCATTATTTCTTAATGTGCAGAGGCTGTCATCTCACTGTTTACACTGTGTCGATCAGTTGTTTCCTTGCTTCCTTGATGGTCGTATATAGCCACCCTATTCAGGAGTAATCCATCCAGGCAGTATAAGAGATGTCCCTTTTAGAAACGTATCAATCAGTGCTGTGAGTGTTTAAACTGGCTTCTGGTAGCAGATTTTGCCCAATAGAAATCCGCTAGAAAGATAAAACTATAAGCAAAAAATGCACCGTAGTGAAAAGAGTCCAGCAATAAAGAAGAGGTAAAAATTAACTTTTATTCATATCACAAGTAAAAAACGTTTTTTCGTACAAAGAATCAAAATGTAACAATACCACAGCCAGTGAATCAACCTAGCATCATAGTACTTTCACATCCAACATGTTTCGTGCCAATACAGCACTTTGTCAGGGATAGTGATAGTTACCTGTCCAAGTGTTAAAAGCTATACGGGTCCAATCACACGTGTCTATTCTAAAAAATGTCTATTCTTAAAAAAGCATCAGTAATCACTTGTATTGCCATAAGATAACATGTAGAGATGGGACCTAAACATATATTTACAGAGAACAGATTAAAAAAGTATTAAATATACACTTTTAAAAAACACAGTTTGCTTATGTTTTCTGCAACCCCTGATACTAGACCAGGTTTGGTAAGCACATATCCAGAAATATGCAGGTCAGACTGTTACTCAATTATTGTGAAACTTCTGTTTTTGAGGATAACTCACGATCATCCCTTTAGGAGGCTTCCTGATTTTCTCTTGCCTGAGCATAGTATTGGAGAGGTTGCTCAAAAAATTCAAGTATTTTCCCCTTTAATGAAAAAGGTCAGGTTGGAGATAACACTCTTTGGGTTATGCTTTAAGACTACATGCCTGATATACAAAACCTTTGCATCATGGCGAGAAATCACGCAAAAGCTTTAGACCTCATAATGCAATGTAGGAGTCTCTGTTTCACATAAAGAACACTACATAGCAACATAAACATTTCTCAAGATACAATTTGTGTTTCTAAAAAATTTTAAGGGCCTCGCCGTACCAAGAAGACCTCTTAGAATGTCTGGTCTGAGCGGTGAGATTTTTAATATTAGGCCCTACATGAGACACTTTTTTATAAAGAGGGCTGAAATATTTAACAGGTCGTAGGGCATTTCACTTGCTCACCTCTATTGTGTTCTTAGACAACTTGTATTACGTAACTACCATACTCCTGAAAATTATTTTGCAGCTAAGATTGGGAAACTCAAGCAGTAGATTGCTGAAAGAGTTAAAGCAGCTTTGTACAGATTGAAAAAAGGTTTTTAGACCAATGGAAATAAGGTAGATTGCCTATTAGATATTAAATTGAGTCAGATTTTTTTGTATTAGTACTGCATAGGCGACAGTGTGTTGATAGTGCGATATTGGCAAGGTCTTTGCATATTATTATCAGTCTCTTTATAGCCTATAGTTGTCATCTAAGGTGTATCCAGCTGATAAGCAACCTATTCAGGTTTTTTTACATTTGCCTTTCACAGATTTCAGCCAGGTGTCTCCTCTACACTTACTTTTGTTGTTTGTGAGAGTTTATAATAAACATTTTCTATAGCAACACAACAGAAATGTCTTGTAATTACAAGGTGTTTACAGTCCCTTTAAATCTCCCGCTTCTTAGTCTCTCTCTTTGACAGAGTGAAGTGGAAATATATGATGGAAGTACTGAAAAAGTATGTGGTTAATCACTTGCAGCCACTTTCATGTTATTGCAGTGATGCCTTGATAAGGAGACATCATGCAATAACATTTCTTAAGCACCTGATGCAGAGATGGGTGGGAGCTGATGTGGGAGGCGGGTAAGTGGCCATTGATGGTAGGCTGCAAGTTAGAAGGGGCAGGATCTTTATCGGGGGCGGGCGCGGACGCATGAAAGAGGGCGGAAGCGGGTGGGAAGCTACACTATGGAACAAAAATAAATATTTCACATGGTGGGGAAAGGACAGGGGAGGGTGGGAATTTTTGCCTAAGGGATCTGGGAGGGGATGGGGGGTTTGGATATTGAGGGGGAGCAGCTACACTACAGACATGTTTTAATTTATAGAAATAAATAGTATGTTTATGGCAAACTGGGTACTGGCAGAAAGCTGCCAGTACCCAAGATGGCGCACAATAAGATAGAGGGGGAGGGTTAGAGAGCTGTTTGGGGGGATCAGGGAGGTGGGTGACTATGAGGGGATCCTACACAGCAGAATTATTTTTTTTTAACACAAAAAAAAAACTTTCTGCCAGTACATAAGAAGTTGGGAGATTTGTGGGGTGGGGGAGAGAAGAGAACTGTTTGGGAGGGATCAGGGGGTGTGATGTGTCAGGTGGGAGGCTGATATCTACACTAAAGCTAAAATTAACCCCTCAAGCTCCCTACAAGCTCCCTAATTAACCCTGTCACTGCTAGACATAATACATGTGTGATGCGCAGTGGCATTTTAGCGGCCTTCAAATTACCAAAAAGCAACACCAAAGCCATATAATTCTGCTATTTCTGAACAAAAGGGGATCCCAGAGAAGCATTTGCAACCATTTGTGCCATAATTGCACAATCTGTTTGTAAATAAACCTAAAATTGTGAAAAAAAATTATTTTTTTGGCGGTGAAATAGTGACATGAAATATACCAAAATGGGCCTACATCAATACTTTGGGTTGCCTTCCAAAAAAAAAAGATATACATGTCAAGGGATATTCAGGGATTCCTGAAAAAACTGGTTTGTAAATAGCAAAGTGCTACTTTTCTAAACTCAGGACAAAATTTAGAAACTATTTAGCATGGGTGTTTTTTGGTGGTTGTAGATGTGTAACAGATGTTGGGGGTCAATCTTAGAAAAAGTGTGTTTTTTCCATTTTTTCCTCATATTTTATAATTTTTTTATAGTAAATTATAAGATATGATGACAATAATGGTATCTTTAGTAAGTCCATTTAATGGCGAGAACAGCAGTATATAATATGTGTGAGTACAGTAAATGAGTAAGAGTAAAATTAAAGCTAAACACAAACACCGCAGAAATGTAAAAATAGCCTTGGTCCCAAACGGTCAGAAAATGGAAAAGTGCTGTGGTCCTTAAGGGGTTAAAGTCACCTCCTGAGCAGTAGTTCAATATTGGACCTTGCTGAACACATCTGGTGAGCCAATGACAAGATGCATATGTGCCACCATAGCCACCAATCACCAGCTAGCTTCCAGGAGTGCATTACTGCTCCTGGGAATACCTAGGTATGATTTTCAACAAAGGATACCAAGAGAACAAAGTGAATTTATTAATAGATGTAAATTTAAAAATGTCTCTTAAAATTCCATACCCTTTCTAAATCACTGAAATTTAATTTAATACACATACTACATCCTCCTTGTTTTTCCATTGCCACCACTGCCTCCACCATGGTAGCTATTGTGGTTGTGACGCTGCTGCTCACACTCCAACCTAATCACCCTCATCCTCTCCTGCAGTCTCCTCCATTATGTCCCTTGTTGTCTAAATCAGCTGATCACTATGTAGTCATGTCACATGATTCTGGTGACACATTTGGTATGGAAATAGGTGATTCCTCCATGTTTGCTAAACTGATCACAATGAATGAGAACTACAGTAGTGACATATGCTTAGTGCAGAACATTTGCTTCTGTTTTTCAGACCAATCATCTATTTAAAATAATCTACATCTCTATATGCTTAAATAAAAAATACACATAAATAGCTTTTTTATACACTAAAAAACGGAAATCTTAAAAAAAGCATTTGCTTATATTCCAATTGGTACTCTAAGCATGATCCTAGTTGGACTAGTGTAAAATATGTCTCAGGTGTCAGCTACTGCACAGGCCAACAAAACACTTATCTAGGATCTCTGCAGTTGTATTTCTCTCTTTTTTTTAAAAATACATTTTGTTGTTTTTTTAAATAAGGCAAATATTGCAAGATATCTTATGGCTTCACATACATACTCAACTTGTAGAAGTGTGGATAAGATAAAAAGCAATGGATTGTGGCACTATGTCCCTTCTACCTATACAGTATATTAATAATCCAGAGCTAACACAATGTAGAGACAATTTTTCAATGCTCTTTAATTAAAAGGACATATAACAAACTTCATAAGTCTATGTAAGAAATAACAAAAAAACAACACACTATCCCCTTGTGGGTTTAGTCTCCCAAGAATATAGGTAGAAGTGTTGCTAATCATCCTAGAGAATTCTTGGAACATTGGCAAGACTTTACTTTTAAAGTTAATTTTTGGATAAGCAAGCCAAACAAATAAAAACAGATAGTGGTATGGAGATGCTGAACATTAAGTTTTTGCTCTCTAATGTATTCTCTTTAATCCTTTACTTTAAACAGACTTCAAATTTGTGGAGAGCATGTGTGGATGTTTGAGGTCAGAGCACACATTTCTTGGATTCACAGAAAATGTGTAACAAAACCAGCATAGATATGATACTTAATCAACGTGTGCAATGAAGGCAAAAAAAAAACTGTTGAAGTGTAAATTTTATTCTCGGTGGACCAAGTCATATGCCAGCCAATTGAAACCTCACTTGCAGACACTAGACTTCATCAAAAATTTAAGAATACTTCTACCTAGTTGCACATACATATGAGTAAAATTTCTATCCTCAAACTTGTTAAAAGATAAAACTAATATGAAAAGGTAAAATAATTTATATTTCTTTCCCCCCAGACATGTTTACTTTATATTCAGTATTAAAATAAATAAAATTACTTTTTTTATATATGTGTTTTTCATAAATTCTTGTAAAGGGTTTTATATTTCTTATCTGATGGGTGTATGTATTTTTTCTGCCCAGATTATTTCCTTTTTTTCTTTCACAGTTTCTTGAACTTAAGCTTGCAGAACGATTTTTGGTCCCCATGTTTAATCTTGGCCCTTTTTTTGTTTGTCTTTGTTATCATATATAATGATATATAGTTTCTAGCTCAAATTCTTTTTCACTTACTATGTAGTGACACTGGGACATATGTATCAAGCTCCGAATATAGCTTGATGCCCTGTGTTTCTGGCGAGCCTGCAGGCTCGCCAGAAACAGCAGTTATGAAGCAGCGGTCACAAAGACCGCTGCTCCATAACCTGTCTGCCTGCTCTGAGCAGGCGGACAGACATAGCCGCAATTCAACCCGATCGAAGTACTCTTGTGAGCTGCTGGTGCAATGCTGAATAAGGAGAGCGTATTGCTCGGCGTATTCAGCGATGTCTGTCGGACCTGATCCGCACTGTCGGATCAGGTCCGACAGACATTGATAACTAGAGGCCACTGTATTTTTTACTAGTGCTTTGAAGGACAAACATTCTTCCCAAAGGGCCTGATAATCTAAAAGCATTGTAGGAGGAGAAATGTTTGCTTGAGAGCCATTTATCTCACTATGGCCCCGATGTTCAAAACAACGATAGACCAATGAGAAGCTGCCTTTCTTGGCTCGTCGGCCTACACTTACATAATGTCTAACCTACACTCCCCTGGAACGCCCCAGCTAACTCCCACATGCTGCCTACTGTGTGAAAAATACCTGACTATAATAAACTATACTAAATAGTAAACCTCTTCATTATAACTATAATGCTATGTCACTAAAATTATAAACAATGTTTAAATGATGTGTCACAGAGATGCGTTAAATGTGGATGCTGTTGAGTCATGTGGTACGCCATCAGCAAAACATCAGAGATCTTAAATCAAGGGGAATCCGTCTCTTACGCTGACACTGTGTTTTGGCTATATGCCCACGGTCTTCAGCTACACACTTTGGTCTCCTTTCCAGGTACTGGGTGAGTGACGAGCTGACAGCTCTTGGATTATTCCTCATCCTCTATCTATTTGACATGTTTTGGAACACATGTTAAATTTCAGCATAGTGTTGATTATAGTTGGGCACTAGGTATATCCTTTTTTCAACACATTCTGTATTAGTTGATACGGATGACTTTTTAAGTGGTCAAACAACACCACTAATCTGCTTGTTTTGTTATACTAAAGTAAAATGTAGTTAATGTTGCTTGTTGTGTTTATTTGTTATTAAAGCTAGTCGTCTAGATTACGAGTCTTGCGTTAGGGTTAAAAAGCAGCGTTGGCCGGTCCCAACGCTGCTTTTTAACTCCCGCTGGTATTACGAGTCTTGAAATGACAGGCTCACCGCTCACTTTTTTGGCCAGATTCGGAAATACCGCAAATCCACTTATGTCAGTTGCATATCCTCTTTTTTCAATGGGACTTGCATAGCGCTGGTATTACGAATCTGCCAAAAAGTGAGCGGTAGACCCTCTCCTGTCAAGACTGGTACCGCATTTAAAAGTCCGTAGTGAAGAGTTTTACACTACAACGCCGTAGCATAAAACTCTTAACTAAAGTGCTAAAAAGTACACTGACACCCATAAACTACCTATTAACCCCTAAACCGAGGCCCCCCACATCGCAAACACTAAAATAAATATTTTAACCCCTAATCTGCTGAACCGGACATCGCCACCACTGTAATATATATATTATCCCCTAAACCGCCGCACTCCTGCATCACAAACACTAGTTAAATATTATTAACCCCTAATCTGCCTGCCCTAACATTGCCGCCACCTACCTACATTTATTAACCCCTAATCTGCCACCCCTAACGTCGCCGCCACTATAATAAAGTTATTAACCCCTAAACCTAAGTCTAACCCTAACCCCCCCTAACTTAAATATAATTTAAAAAAATCTAAACAAAATTACTATCATTAAATAAATTATTCCTATTTAAAACTAAATACTTACCTATAAAATAAACCCTAAGAAAGCTACAATATAACTAATAGTTACATTGTAGCTAGCTTAGGGTTTATTTTTATTTTACAGGCAACTTTGTATTTATTTTAACTAGGTACAATAGTTATTAAATAGTTATTAACTATTTAATAACTACCTAGTTAAAATAAAGACAAATTTACCTGTAAAATAAAACCTAACCGTTACAATTACACCTAACACTACACTACAATTAAATTAATTACCTAAACTAAGTACAATTAATTACAATTAAATAAAATTATCTGAAGTACGAAAATAACAAAACACTAAATTACAGAAAATAATAAAATAATTAAAAGATATGTAAACTAATTACACCTAATCTAATCCCCCTAACAAAATAAAAAAAGCCCTACCCTACACTAAATTACAAATAGCCCTTAAAAGGACCTTTTGCCGGGCATTGCCCCAAAGTAATCAGCTCTTTTACCTGTAAAAAAAAAAAGTACAAATACCCCCCCAAAATTAAAACCCACCACCCACACAACTAACACTACTCTTAAACCCACCCAATTCTCCCTTAAAAAACCTAACACTAACCCCCTGAAGATCACCCTACCATGAGACGTCTTCACCCAACTGGGCAGAAGTGATCCTCCAGATGGGCAGAAGTCTTCATCCAAGCCGGGCAGAAGAGGTCCTCCAGACGGGCAGAAGTCTTAATCCAGATGGCATCTTCTATCTTCATCCATCCGACGCGGAGCGGGTCCATCTTCAAGACATCCGACTTGGAGCATCCTCTTCTTTCTTTGTCCGACAACTGAATGAAGGTTCCTTTAAATGATGTCATCCAAGATGGCGTCCCTTCAATTCCGATTGGCTGATTGGCCAATCGGAATTAAGGTAGAAAAATCCTATTGGCTGATGCAATCAGCCAATAGGATTGAGCTGGCATTCTATTGACTGTTCCAATCAGCCAATAGAATGCAAGCTCAATCCTATTGGTTGATTGCAGCCGGCTCTCCCCCATTGATTCTTATGGGGAAATCGTGCATGAGCATGTTTTACCAGCTCACCGCTAATGTAAGCAGCGCTAGTATTGAGGTGAGATGTGGAGCAAAATTTTGTTCTTCGCTCACTTTTTTGTGGTTAACGCCGGGTTTGTAAAAACCCGTAATACCAGCGCTGTCTGCAAGTGAGCAGTGAGCATAAACTGCTCATTAGCACTGCACCCCTCCTAACGCAAAGCTTGTAATCTAGGTGAGTATAATTAAAATTATAGCTCTACATAACTGCATGCCTGTTATGTAAAAATATAATGTAATGCTACTGACTACTTTAACATAAATATATATTAACATATATATCTATGTTATCATTAATTTACACAACAAGCTAACATAAAAACTTTTTTAATAATATCCATTATACATGACAAGGCATACCATTTTAAATATTGAATATCGCTGCAAGGTCAGACTACATTATATCTACAATGTTGAAAATAAAATGCATGGCCATGTATTATGCATATTAGTTTAAGTTTATAAGTATTGGATATAAATTAAAATGAAAATATTCTTGTTTGTTGTGTTTATTATTTTAAATATAAATATATTTCTAAAATATATATTTTTGTAGTAAAAGACAGTGGCATTATAATTATAGCATTACATAACTGCATGCATGTTATGTAATAATATAATTGTAATACTAATGACTTTTGTAACATAAATATAAAATGTTAAACATATATTTCTGTTTGCCATAATAAATACAATACTTAAATTATGCATCACACATTAGAATGCAAACTATTTTAAACATTGTAGATAAATGCTAAAATACACTATTAACCCCTAAGCTGCCCTAACCTAATCACCTAATCAACTCCCCATACAGTTATGGGTGGTGGTTAGGTAATTAAGGCCTACTACATGCTACACATCAATAATCATCTAATGAACCCCCATACAGGTATGGGAGGTGGTTAGGTGATTATGCCCTAAACCGCCACCTCTCAACGCAAACAAGAACTATACTAAGTTAAAATAAAAAATCTAAGTTAAATAAAAAAGACAGTATCCAAATTAAAAAAACACCATTGTACCTAACACTAACCTACCTGCCCCATAAAAACCCCACCTAAGATAAAAAAAAACCTTAAACCCTACCACTAAATTAAATTACAATAGCCCTTAAAAAGCTATTTTACAATTAAAAAAAAGACAACCCCCCTTCTACAATACAAGTACCCCCCCAAATAATAGAGTCTAACTAAAAAAAAACTCATTAAAATGAAAAAAGCCTATTCTTTAAAATAAATAACACCACATAAAGCCCTTACAAAACCCAAAGTTTTAACTTACCATGCAAAAATCCAGCTCCTCTTTATCCATGCCGGGGCGCTCTTCATCCCGGGTCCAGGTGCCGGGGGCCCATCTTTGCAGAGGTTGACTTCGGTGGCCTCTTCCATCGCCTCCGCTCTGTGTCTTCTTTCTTTAAATCTTCAGCTTCTTTCCTAGAGCCCCCATCTTCATGTGGTCGCCACCACATACTGAATTTCAGAATGCACAGTGCCACTTTATATAGCCAATAGCAAGAAATTATTTTATCTTAAATGCTAATCATCCAATAGAAAATGGATGATTTTTTTTTTTTGAGTAGGGTTAGTTTGCATTGGGGTTTGTGGTGGTTTGGGGGTTAATAGTGTACAGGGTTTGCGGTGGGCTAGTGGTGGTTTAGGCGTTAATAGTGTAGGGTACTTGCAGTGTGCTAGTGGCGGTATAGGGGTAAATAGTTTAGATGGGTACTTGCAATGGGTTAGTGGCGGTATAAGGGCTAGTGGAGCTGCCTTGCAGCACAATATAATGCTAAAAAGATTTTGCCTGATTTTTTTTCATACATAGGCCTAGATTTGGAGTTTGGCGGTAGCCGTGAAAACCAGCGTTAGAGGCTCCTAACGCTGGTTTTAGGCTACCGCCGGTATTTGGAGTCAGTAAAAAAAGGGTCTAACGCTCACTTTTCAGCCGCGACTTTTCCATACCGCAGATCCCCTTACGTAAATTGCGTATCCTATCTTTTCAATGGGATCTTTCTAACTCCGGTATTTAGAGTCGTGGCTGAAGTGAGCGTTAGAATTCTAACGACAAAACTCCAGCCGCAGAAAAAAGTCAGTAGTTAAGAGCTTTTTGGGCTAACGCCAGTTCATAAAGCTCTTAACTACTGTACTCTAAAGTACACTAACACCCATAAACTACCTATGTACCCCTAAACCGAGGTCCCCCCACATCGCCGCCATTCGATTAATTTTTTTTAACCCCTAATCTGCCGACCGCCACCTACGTTATACTTATGTACCCCTAATCTGCTGCCCCTAACACCGCCGACCCCTGTATTATATTTATTAACCCCTAACCTGCCCCCCACAACGTCGCCGCCAGCTACCTACAATAATTAACCCCTAATCTGCCGACCGCAAAGCGCCGCCACCTACATTATAGCTATGTACCCCTACTCTGCTGCCCCTAACACCGCCGACCCCTATATTATATTTATTAACCCCTAATCTGCTCCTCAATGTCGCCTCCACCTGCCTACACTTATTAACCCCTAATCTGCCGAGCGGACCGCACCGCTACTATAATAAAGTTATTAACCCCTAATCCGCCTCACTAACCCTATAATAAATAGTATTAACCCCTAATCTGCCCTCCCTAACATCGCCGACACCTAACTTCAATTATTAACCCCTAATCTGCCGACCGGAGCTCACCGCTATTCTAATAAATGTATTAACCCCTAAAGCTAAGTCTAACCCTAACACTAACACCCCCCTAACTTAAATATAATTTAAATCTAACGAAATTAATTAACTCTTATTAAATAAATTATTCCTATTTAAAGCTAAATACTTACCTGTAAAATAAATCCTAATATAGCTACAATATAAATTATAATTACATTGTAGCTATTTTAGGATTAATATTTATTTTACAGGCAACTTTGTAATTATTTTAACCAGGTACAATAGCTATTAAATAGTTAAGAACTATTTAATAGCTAAAATAGTTAAAATAATTACAAATTTACCTGTAAAATAAATCCTAACCTAAGTTACAATTAAACCTAACACTAGACTATCATTAAATTAATTAAATAAAATATCTACAATTACCTACAATTAAACCTAACACTACACTATCAATACATTAATTAAATACAATATCTACAAATAACTACAATGAAATAAACTAACTAAAGTACAAAAAATAAAAAAGAACTAAGTTACAAAAAATAAAAAAATATTTACAAACATAAGAAAAATCTTACAACAATTTTAAACTAATTACACCTACTCTAAGCCCCCTAATAAAATAACAAAGACCCCCAAAATAAAAAAATGCCCTACCCTATTCTAAATTACTAAAGTTTAAAGCTCTTTTACCTTACCAGCCCTGAACAGGGCCCTTTGCGGGGCATGCCCCAAGAAGTTCAGCTCTTTTGCCTGTAAAAAAAAACATACAATACCCCCCCCCAACATTACAACCCACCACCCACATACCCCTAATCTAACCCAAACCCCCCTTAAATAAACCTAACACTAAGCCCCTGAAGATCTTCCTACCTTGTCTTCACCATACCAGGTTCACCGTTCGGTCCAGAAGAGCTCCTCCGATGTCCTGATCCAAGCCCAAGCGGGGGGCTGAAGATGTCCATGATCCGGTAGAAGTCTTCATCCAAGCGGGGCAGAAGAGGTCTTCCATCCGATTGAAGTCTTCATCCAAGCGGGACAGAAGAGGTCTTCCATCCGATTGAAGTCTTCATCCAGGCTGCATCTTCTATCGACATCCATCTGGAGCAGAGCGGCAGCATCCTGAAGACCTCCGACGCGGAACATCCATCCTGGCCGATGACTGAACGATGAATGACGGTTCCTTTAAATGACGTCATCCAAGATGGCATCCCTCGAATTCCGATTGGCTGATAGGATTCTATCAGCCAATCGGAATTAAGGTAGGAATATTCTGATTGGCTGATGGAATCAGCCAATCAGAATCAAGTTCAATCCTATTGGCTGATCCAATCAGCCAATCAGATTGAGCTCGCATTCTATTGGCTGTACCGATCAGGATGGATGTTCCGCGTCGGAGGTCTTCAGGATGCTGCCGCTCCGCTCCAGATGGATGTCGATAGAAGATGCAGCCTGGATGAAGACTTCAATCGGATGGAAGACCTCTTCTGCCCCGCTTGGATGAAGACTTCAATCGGATGGAAGACCTCTTCTGCCCCGCTTGGATGAAGACTTCTACCGGATCATGGACATCTTCAGCCCCCCGCTTGGGCTTGGATCAGGACATCGGAGGAACTCTTCTGGACCGAACGGTGAACCTGGTATGGTGAAGACAAGGTAGGAAGATCTTCAGGGGCTTAGTGTTAGGTTTATTTAAGGGCGGTTTGGGTTAGATTATGGGTATGTGGGTGGTGGGTTGTAATGTTGGGGGGGGGGTATTGTATGTTTTTTTTTACAGGCAAAAGAGCTTAACTTCTTGGGGCATGCCCCGCAAAGGGCCCTGTTCAGGGCTGGTAAGGTAAAAGAGCTTTAAACTTTAGTAATTTAGAATAGGGTAGGGCATTTTTTTATTTTGGGGGTCTTTGTTATTTTATTAGGGGGCTTAGAGTAGGTGTAATTAGTTTAAAATCGTTCGGTCCAGAAGAGCTCCTCCGATGTCCTGATCCAAGCCCAAGCAGGGGGCTGAAGATGTCCATGATCCGGTAGAAGTCTTCATCCAAGCGGGGCAGAAGAGGTCTTCCAATCCGATTGAAGTCTTCATCCAAGCGGGGCAGAAGAGGTCTTCCATCCGATTGAAGTCTTCATCCAGGCTGCATCTTCTATCGACATCCATCTGGAGCGGAGCGGCAGCATCCTGAAGACCTCCGACGCGGAACATCCATCCTGATCGGAACAGCCAATAGAATGCCAGCTCAATCTGATTGGCTGATTGGATCAGCCAATCGGATTGAACTTGATTCTGATTGGCTGATTCCATCAGCCAATCAGAATATTCCTACCTTAATTCCGATTGGCTGATAGAATCCTATCAGCCAATCGGAATTCGAGGGACGCCATCTTGGATGACGTCATTTAAAGGAACCGTCATTCGTCGTTCAGTCATCGGCCAGGATGGATGTTCCGCGTCGGAGGTCTTCAGGATGCTGCCGCTCCGCTCCAGATGGATGTCGATAGAAGATGCAGCCTGGATGAATTCTTCAATCGGATGGAAGACCTCTTCTGCCCCGCTTGGATGAAGACTTCAATCGGATGGAAGACCTCTTCTGCCCCGCTTGGATGAAGACTTCTACCGGATCATGGACATCTTCAGCCCCCCGCTTGGGCTTGGATCAGGACATCGGAGGAGCTCTTCTGGACCGAACGGTGAACCTGGTATGGTGAAGACAAGGTAGGAAGATCTTCAGGGGCTTAGTGTTAGGTTTATTTAAGGGGGGTTTGGGTTAGATTAGGGGTATGTGGGTGGTGGGTTGTAATGTTGGGGGGGGGTATTGTATGTTTTTTTTTTACAGGCAAAAGAGCTGAACTTCTTGGGGCATGCCCCGCAAAGGGCCCTGTTCAGGGCTGGTAAGGTAAAAGAGCTTTAAACTTTAGTAATTTAGAATAGGGTAGGGCATTTTTTTATTTTGGGGGTCTTTGTTATTTTATTAGGGGGCTTAGAGTAGGTGTAATTAGTTTAAAATTGTTGTAAGATTTTTCTTATGTTTGTAAATATTTTTTTATTTTTTGTAACTTAGTTCTTTTTTATTTTTTGTACTTTAGTTAGTTTATTTCATTGTAGTTATTTGTAGATATTGTATTTAATTAATGTATTGATAGTGTAGTGTTAGGTTTAATTGTAGGTAATTGTAGATATTTTATTTAATTAATTTAATGATAGTCTAGTGTTAGGTTTAATTGTAACTTAGGTTAGGATTTATTTTACAGGTAATTTTGTTATTATTTTAACTAGGTAACTATTAAATAGTTCTTAACTATGTAATAGCTATTGTACCTGGTTAAAATAATTACAAAGTTACCTGTAAAATAAATATTAATCCTAAAATAGCTACAATGTAATTATAATTTATATTGTAGCTATATTAGGGTTTATTTTACAGGTAAGTATTTAGCTTTAAATAGGAATAATTTATTTAATAAGAGTTAATTTATTTAGTTAGATTTAAATTATATTTAACTTAGGGGGTGTTAGTGTTAGGGTTAGACTTAGCTTTAGGGGTTTAAAAATTTATTAGAATAGCGGTGAGCTCCGGTCGGCAGATTAGGGTTTAATGTTTGAAGTTAGGTGTCGGCGATGTTAGGGAGGGCAGATTAGGGGTTAATACTATTTATTATAGGTTTAGTGAGGCGGATTAGGGGTTAATAACTTTATTATAATAGCGGTGCGGTCCGCTCGGCAGATTAGGGGTTAATAAGTGTAGGTAGGTAGCGGCGACGTTGTGGGGGCAGATTAGGGGTTAATAAATATAATATAGGGGTCGGCGATGTTAGGGCAGCAGATTAGGGGTACATAGGGATAATGTAAGTAGCGGCGGTTTACGGAGCGGCAGATTAGGGGTTAATAATAATATGCAGGGGTCAGCGATAGCGGGGGCGGCAGATTAGGGGTTAATAAGTGTAAGGTTAGGGGTGTTTAGACTCGGGGTTCATGTTAGGGTGTTAGGTGCAGACGTAGGAAGTGTTTCCCCATAGCAAACAATGGGGCTGCGTTTGCAGGTGTTAGGTTTTTTTTCAGCTCAAACAGCCCCATTGTTTTCTATGGGGGAATCGTGCATGAGCACGTTTTTGAAGCTGGCCGCGTCCGTAAGCAACTCTGGTATCGAGAGTTGCAGTTGCGTTAAATATGCCTCTACGCTCCCTTTTTGGAGCCTAACGCAGCCATTCTGTGGACTCTCAATACTCAATACTCTATTTTAGAGGTGCGGCCAGAAAAAAGCCGGCGTTAGCTATGCGGGTCGTTACCGACAAAACTCTAAATCTAGCCGTAAGTTTTATATCATTTACCCTTCAAAGGAATAAAATGGTCAAAAAGGAAATGTGCATTAGTGATGTCGCAAACTTAAAATTTTCCATTCTCGAACGGCGAATGCGAACTTCCGCAAATGTTCGCGAACGGGCGACCCGGGCGAACCGCCATTGACTTCAATAGGCAGGCGAATTTTAAAACCCACAGGGACTCTTTCTGGCCACAATAGTGATGGAAAAGTTGTTTCAAGGGTACTAACACCTGGACTGTGGCATGCCGGAGGGGGATCCATGGCAAAACTCCCACGGAAATTTACATAGTTGATGCAGAGTCTGGTTTTAATTTATAAAGGGCATAAATCACATAACATTCCTAAATCATTTGGAATAACATGCTTTAAAACATCAGGTATGATGTTGTATCGATCAGGTAGTGTAAGGGTTACGCCCGCTTCACAGTGACAGACCAAACTCCCCGTTTAATGCACTGCAAACAACCGCAAACAGTCCATTAGCACAACGGCAAACTCCCTATTTGCACAAGGTTGGATACCAAGCTAGCCATGTCCCGTTCCTTGTCCTCACTGATGTCATTGAAGGTCTCTTCCTCCACCCAGCCTCGTACAACACCAAGGGTCCCCGAAAGGTGACAACAAGCCCCCTGGGATGCCTGCTGTGTTTGGTCTTCCACCTCCTCAAAGCCACCTTCCTCCTCTGACTCCTCTTCTTCAGACTCCTCTCTCTGCATTGCCTCTCTCTGCGTTATTATAAGGTGTGTTAAGTAGTACTATTCTTATCAGTTTAATCCCTGTTACGTTCTTTATCAGGGGACGTGTATATGGCATGGATTTTAGGAACCGGGAGATGGTAAAAAGATGCTTGGTTGGTCCTCCTACTTCAAATTTGGGGCACTGCGCGTGCAATCGTGGCCGGACTTTTAGCCGACGGACATTTGGCAGACGAACATTTGGCCGACGGACATTTGGCTGACGGACATTTGGCCAAAACACAAGTGGCTGTCAGATAACAGTCCGGCCACGAGATAGATAGATTTGATAGATAGATAGATACATAGATTAGATAGATAGATCAATAGATGCAATAGATACATTTGATAGATAGATAGATTTGATAGATAAATAGATAGATTTGATAGATAGATAGATAATTTCCCAGACAGAGAATTACAAGACGTGCGGTCTGTGACCCCATGGTAAGGTTCCCAGAGGCAGTTGCGGCGCCCGAGGCTCTGATTAAAACAGAGCACTCTGGAACGTATCTGCCCTCGGCCGAAATTGGAACATTCTTTAGCTTTCTGTCTGTCGGCCAAATGTCCGTCTGCCAAATGTCCGTCTGCCAAATGTCCTTCTGCATTTTGTCAGAGCACCACGTGCAATCTACTGTGCCACCAGATATCAGTGGTGTGTTAAGTAGTACTATTCTTATCAGTTTAATCCCTGTTACGTTCTTTATCAGGGGACGTGTATATGGCATGGATTTTAGGAACCGGGAGATGGTAAAAAGATGCTTGGTTGGTCCTCCTACTTCAAATTTGGGGCACTGCGCGTGCAATCGTGGCCGGACTTTTAGCCGACGGACATTTGGCAGACGAACATTTGGCCGACGGACATTTGGCTGACGGACATTTGGCCAAAACACAAGTGGCTGTCAGATAACAGTCCGGCCACGAGATAGATAGATTTGATAGATAGATACATAGATTAGATAGATAGATCAATAGATGCAATAGATACATTTGATAGATAGATAGATTTGATAGATAAATAGATAGATTTGATAAATAGATAATTTCCCAGACAGAGAATTACAAGACGTGCGGTCTGTGACCCCATGGTAAGGTTCCCAGAGGCAGTTGCGGCGCCCGAGGCTCTGATTAAAACAGAGCACTCTGGAACGTATCTGCCCTCGGCCGAAATTGGAACATTCTTTAGCTTTCTGTCTGTCGGCCAAATGTCCGTCTGCCAAATGTCCGTCTGCCAAATGTCCTTCTGCATTTTGTCAGAGCACCACGTGCAATCTACTGTGCCACCAGATATCAGTGGTGTGTTAAGTAGTACTATTCTTATCAGTTTAATCCCTGTTACGTCCCCTATCAGGGGACGTGTATATGGCATGGATTTTAGGAACCGGGAGATGGAAAAAGATGCTTGGTCGGTCCTCCTACTTCAAATTTGGGGCACTGCGCATGCAATCGTGGCCGGACTTTTAGCCGATGGACATTTGGCAGACCGACATTTGGCCAAAAGACAAGTGCCTGTCAGATAACAGTCCGGCCACGAGATAGATTTGATAGATAGATACATAGATTAGATAGATAGATCAATAGATGCAATAGATACATTTGATAGATACGATAGATAGATAGATTTGATAGATAAATAGATAGATTTGATAGATAGATAATTTCCCAGACAGAGAATTACAAGGCGTGTGGCCTGGGACCCATGGTAAGGTTCCCAGAGGCAGTTGCGGCGCCCGAGGCTCTGATTAGAACACAGCACTCTGGAACGTATCTGCCCTCGGCCGAAATCGGAACATTCTTTAGCTTTCTGTCTGTCGGCCAAATGTCCGTCTGCCAAATGTCCTTCTGCATTTTGTCAGTGCACCGCATGCAATCTACTGTGCCACCAGATATGAGTGGTGTGTTAAGTAGTACTATTATTATCAGTTTAATCCCTGTTATGTCCCCTATCAGATGGAAAAAGATGCTTGGTCGGTCCTCCTACTTCAAATTTGGGGCACTGCGCGTGCAATCATGACCGGACTTTTAGCTGACGGACATTTGGCAGATGGACATTTGGCCGACGGACATTTGGCCGATGGACATTTGGCCGAAACACAAGTGGCTGTCAGATAACAGTCCGGCCACGAGATAGATAGATTTGATAGATAGATAGATAGATAGATAGATACATAGATTAGATAGATAGATCAATAGATGCAAAAGATACATTTGATAGATACGATAGATAGATTTGATAGATAGATAATTTCCCAGACAGAGAATTACAAGACGTGCGGTCTGGGACCCATGGTAAGGTTCCCAGAGGCAGTTGCGGCGCCCGAGGCTCTGATTAGAACACAGCACTCTGGAACGTATTTGCCCTCGGCCGAAATTGGAACATTCTTTAGCTTTCTGCATTTTGTCAGAGCACCGCGTGCAATCTACTGTGCCACCAGATATGAGTGGTGTGTTAAGTAGTACTATTCTTATCAGTTTAATCCCTGTTACATCCCCTATCAGGGGACGTGTATATGGCATGGATTTTAGGAACCGGGAGATGGAAAAAGATGCTTGGTCGGTCCTCCTACTTCAAATTTGGGGCACTGCGCATGCAATCGTGGCCAGACTTTTAGCCGACGGACATTTGGCAGACGGACATTTGGCCGAAAGACAAGTGCCTGTCAGATAACCGTCCGGCCACGAGATAGATTTGATAGATAGATAGATACATAGATTAGATAGATAGATAGATCAATAGATGCAATAGATACATTTGATAGATACGATAGATAGATAGATAGATTTGATAGATAAATAGATAGATTTGATAGATAGATAATTTCCCAGACAGAGAATTACAAGGCGTGTGGCCTGGGACCCATGGTAAGGTTCCCAGAGGCAGTTGCCGCGCCCGAGGCTCTGATTAGAGCACAGCACTCTGGAACGTATCTGCCCTCGGCCGAAATCGGAACATTCTTTAGCTTTCTGTCTGTCGGCCAAATGTCCGTCTGCCAAATGTCCTTCTGCATTTTGTCAGTGCACTGCATGCAATCTACTGTGCCACCAGATATGAGTGGTGTGTTAAGTAGTACTATTCTTATCAGTTTAATCCCTGTTACGTCCCCTATCAGGGGACGTGTATATGGCATGGATTTTAGGAACCGGGAGATGGAAAAAGATGCTTGGTCGGTCCTCCTACTTCAAATTTGGGGCACTGCGCGTGTAATCATGGCCGGACTTTTAGCCGACGGACATTTGGCAGATGGATATTTGGCCGACGGACATTTGGCCGATGGACATTTGGCCAAAACACAAGTGGCTGTCAGATAACAGTCCGGCCACGAGATAGATAGATTTGATAGATAGATAGATACATAGATTAGATAGATAGATCAATAGATGCAATAGAAACATTTGATAGATACGATAGATAGATTTGATAGATAAATAGATATATTTGATAGATAGATAATTTCCCAGACAGAGAATTACAAGACGTGCGGTCTGGGACCCATGGTAAGGTTCCCAGAGGCAGTTGCGGCGCCCGAGGATCTGATTAGAACAGGGCACTCTGGAACGTATCTGCCCTCAGCCGAAATTGGAACATTCTTTAGCTTTCTGTCTGTCGGCCAAATGTCCGTCTGCCAAATGTCCGTCTGCCAAATGTCCTTCTGCATTTTGTCATAGCACCGCGTGCAATCTACTGTTCCACCAGATATGAGTGGTGTGTTAAGTAGTACTATTCTTATCAGTTTAATCCCTGTTACGTCCCCTATCAGGGGACGTGTATATGGCATGGATTTTAGGAACCGGGAGATGGAAAAAGATGCTCTGTCGGTCCTCCTACTTCAAATTTGGGGCACTGTGCGTGCAATCTACTGTGCCACCAGATATGAGTGGTGTGTTAAGTAGTACTATTCTTATCAGTTTAATCCCTGTTACGTCCCCTATCAGGGGACGTATATATGGCATGGATTTTAGGAACCGGGAGATGGAAAAAGATGCTTGGTCGGTCCTCCTACTTCAAATTTGGGGCACTGCGCGTGCAATCGTGGCCGGACTTTTAGCCGACAGACATTTGGCAGATGGACATTTGGACGACGGACATTTGGCCGAAACACAAGTGGCTCTCAGATAACAGTCCGGCCACGAGATAGATAGATTTGATAGATAGATAGATAGATAGATAGATACATAGATTAGATAGATAGATCAATAGATGCAATAGATACATTTGATAGATACGATAGATAGATTTGATAGATAAATAGATAGATTTGATAGATAGATAATTTCCCAGACAGAGAATTACAAGACGTGCAGTCTGGGACCCATGGTAAGGTTCCCAGAGGCAGTTGCGGTGTAAGCCTGGGTACTTATACACAAAGCGCTGTACGATCAGATTACACGCATGTGCCATGCACGGCACATGTGTCAACTTGACCAAATTCAATGCCGCTACCAAATTTCTTCCGTTGTCAGAAACCATTTTGCCGATCTCCAGTTGGTGCGGAGTCAGCCACTGATCCACCTGTGCGTTCAGGGCGGACAGGAGTGCTGGTCCGGTGTGACTCTCTGCTTTCAGGCAAGTCAACCCCAAGATGGCGTGACACTGCCGTATCCGGGATGTGGAATATTACCTGGGGAGCTGGGGGGTGCCGTTGATGTGGAGCAAGACGCAGCAGCAGAAGAGGACTCAGCCGAGGAGGTTATGGAAGAGGATGGAGTAGGAGGAGTAGAGGAGGTGGCAGCAGGCCTGCCTGCAAGTCATGGCGGTGTCACCAACTCCTCTGCAGAGCCACGCATTCCATGCTTGGCAGCCGTCAGCAGGTATACCCAATGCGCAGTGTAGGTGATATACCTGCCCTGACCATGCTTTGCAGACCAGCTATCAGTGGTCAGATGGACCCTTGCCCCAATACTGTGTGCCAGACATGCCATTACTTCCTTTCACACAATCGAGTACAGGTTGGGGATTGCCTTTTGTGCAAATAAATTTCGGCCGGGTACCTTCCACTGCGGTGTCCCAATAGCTACAAATTTTTTGAACGCCTCGGACTCCACCAGCTTGTATAGTAAAAGCTGGCGGGCTAAGAGTTCAGACAAGCCAGCTGTCAGACGCCGGGCAAGGGGTGACTTTGTGACATTGGCTTCTAACGCTCAAACATGTCCTTGACAGACACCTGACTGTGGGCAGATGACCAGGAACTGCTCCGGAAGAGAGACGGAGTCGCAGATGGTTGAGAGGGGGCAAGGAGGACAGCAGTGGTTGACGTGGCTGAAGATGCTGGACCAGGAGGAGGATAGCGGCTTTGAGTTTGTGTGCTGCTTTTACTCATGTGTTGATCCCATAGGCATTTGTGATGTGCGATCATGTGCCTTCGCAAAGCAGTTGTACCTAGGTGGGTGTTGGACTTCCCACGACTCAGTTTCTTTTGGCACAGGTTGCAAATGGCATCGCTGTTGTCAGAGGCAGACACGCAAAAAAAATGCCACACTGCTGAGCTCTGTGATGACGGCATTCTGGTGGTGGCAGCAGCATGCGTTGATTGGCGTGCTGTCTGGCTGATCCCGGGTGCCGATGCATGCTGTCTGACTGTGCCACTAGCTCCTTGCGACGACCTCCCCCTGCTTCCAACTCGTCTCCTCCTCCTCCTCCTCTCTGTCTCCCCATCTGAACTTTCCCCCTGTTCTTCTTCTCTTCTAGCGGGCACCCACGTGACATCCACGGATGCATCATCATCATCAACCACTTCACTTGTATCTGACAAATCAACAAAGGAAGCAGCAGCGGGTACAACATCATCATCATCACACCGTACGTCCATGTATGTAATGCTGCCTGACTGAGACATATCACTGTTATCTACATCCTCTGACAATGATGGTTGCGCATCACTCATTTCTTCCAACTGATGTGTAAATAACTCCTCTGAGCGATCAAGTGAAGCGGCTGTGGTGCTAGTGTTGGTGGTGGCGGCAGGCGGGCGAGTGGTAGCTTGAGACGTGCCCAAAGATAAGCTCGAGGAGGATGGTGCTTCAAGGAGTGGAAGCTATAGAAGATTGGGTGTCCTGTGTTAAAAAGTCAACTATGTCCTCAGAACTTTTCAAGTTCATGGTACGTGGCCTCTGAAAACTGGGCATTATTCTAGGGCCAAAGGGAATCACAGCACCACGACCATGACGGCACCTGTGGGATGGCCTGCCTCTGCCTGTCATTTTTTTTAAATGTACACTTACACTACTATTAAACAAGATATGAGTGGTGGCACTGGGCAAGTGGGCACAGTATACGCTGTGAGCCTGACACAAAAAAGCAGACTGATGTTTCACAGTCCAAAAAGTTTTTTTTTTTTAAATGTATACTTACACTACTATTAAACAAGATATGAGTGGTGGCACTGGGCAAGTGGGCACAGTATACACTGTGAGCCTGACACAAAAAAGCAGACTGATGTTTCACAATCCAAAAAGTTTTTTTTTTTAAATGTACACTTACACTACTATTAAACAAGATATGAGTGGTGGCACTGGGCAAGTGGGCACAGTATACGCTGTGAGCCTGACACAAAAAAGCAGACTGATGTTTCACAGTCCAAAAAGTTTTTTTTTTTTAAATGTACACTTACACTACTTTTAAACAAGATATGAGTGGTGGCACTGGGCAAGTGGGCACAGTATACGCTGTGAGCCTGACACAAAAAAGCAGATTGATGTTTCACAGTCCAAAAAGTTTTTTTTTTTTAAATGTACACTTACACTACTATTAAACAAGATATGAGTGGTGGCACTGGGCAAGTGGGCACAGTATACGCTGTGAGCCTGACACAAAAAAGCAGACTGATGTTTCACAGTTCAAAAAGTTTTTTTTTTTAAATGTACACTTACACTACTATTAAACAAGATATGAGTGGTGGCACTGGACAAGTGGGCACAGTATACGCTGTGAGTCTGACACAAAAAAGCAGACTGATGTTTCACAGTCCAAAACGTTTTTTTTTTTTAAATGTACACTTACACTACTATTAAACAAGATATGAGTGGTGGCACTGGGCAAGTGGGCACAGTATACGCTGTGAGCCTGACACAAAAAAGCAGACTGATGTTTCACAGTCCAAAAAGTTTTTTTTTTTTAAATTTACACTTACACTACTATTAAACAAGATATGAGTGGTGGCACTGGGCAAGAGGGCACAGTATACGCTGTAAGCCTGGCACACATGCTGGCAGGCAGGCAACTGCAATTAGATTACACAAGCAGACTGATGTTTCACAGTCAAAAAAGTTTTTTTTTTTAAATTTACACTACTTTTACACCAGATATGAGTTGTGGCACTGGGCAAGTGGGCACAGTATACGGTGTGAGCCTGGCACACACGCTGGCAGGCAGGTAACTGCAATTAGATGACACTAGCAGACTGATGTTTCACAGTCAAAAAAGTTTTTTTATTTAAATTTACACTACTGTTACACCAGATATGAGTGGTGGCACTGGGCAAGTGGGCCTGGCACACACGCTGGCAGGCAGGCAACTGCAATTAGATTACACAAGCAGACTGATTTTTCAGTCAAAACTTTTTTTTTTAAAATTTACACTACTGTTACACCAGATATGAGTGGTGGGACTGGGCAAGTGGGCACAGTATACGCTGTGAGCCTGACACAAAAAAGCAGACTGATGTTTCACAGTCCAAAAAGTTTTTTTTTTTAAAATGTACACTTACACTACTATTAAACAAGATATTAGTGGTGGCACTGGGCAAGTGGGCACAGTATACGCTGTGAGCCTGACACAAAAAAGCAGACTGATGTTTCACAGTCCAAAAAGTTTTTTTTTTAAATGTACACTTACACTACTATTAAACAAGATATGAGTGGTGGCACTGGGCAAGTGGGCACAGTATACGCTGTGAGCCTGACACAAAAAAGCAGACTGATGTTTCACAGTCCAAAAAGTTTTTTTTTTTTAAATGTACACTTACACTACTATTAAACAAGATATGAGTGGTGGCACTGGGCAAGTGGGCACAGTATACGCTGTGAGCCTGACACAAAAAAGCAGACTGATGTTTCACAGTTCAAAAAGTTTTTTTTTTAAAATGTACACTTACACTACTATTAAATAAGATATGAGTGGTGGCACTGGACAAGTGGGCACAGTATATGCTGTGAGTCTGACACAAAAAAGCAGACTGATGTTTCACAGTCCAAAACGTTTTTTTTTTTTAAATGTACACTTACACTACTATTAATCATGATATGAGTGGTGGCACTGGGCAAGTGGGCACAGTATACGCTGTGAGCCTGACACAAAAAAGCAGACTGATGTTTCACAGTCCAAAAAGTTTTTTTTTTTTAAATGTACACTTACACTACTATTAAACAAGATATGAGTGGTGGCACTGGGCAAGAGGGCACAGTATACGCTGTGAGCCTGGCACACATGCTGGCAGGCAGGCAACTGCAATTAGATTACACAAGCAGACTGATGTTTCACAGTCAAAAAAGTTTTTTTTTTAAATTTACACTACTTTTACACCAGATATGAGTTGTGGCACTGGGCAAGTGGGCACAGTATACGCTGTGAGCCTGGCACACACGCTGGCAGGCAGGTAACTGCAATTAGATGACACTAGCAGACTGATGTTTCACAGTCAAAAAAGTTTTTTTATTTAAATTTACACTACTGTTACACCAGATATGAGTGGTGGCACTGGGCAAGTGGGCCTGGCACACACGCTGGCAGGCAGGCAACTGCAATTAGATTACACAAGCAGACTGATTTTTCAGTCAAAACTTTTTTTTTTTAAATTTACACTACTGTTACACCAGATATGAGTGGTGGGACTGGGCAAGTGGGCACAGTATACGCTGTGAGCCTGACACAAAAAAGCAGACTGATGTTTCACAGTCCAAAAAGTTTTTTTTTTTAAATGTACACTTACACTACTATTAAACAAGATATTAGTGGTGGCACTGGGCAAGTGGGCACAGTATACGCTGTGAGCCTGACACAAAAAAGCAGACTGATGTTTCACAGTCCAAAAAGTTTTTTTTTTAAATGTACACTTACACTACTATTAAACAAGATATGAGTGGTGGCACTGGGCAAGTGGGCACAGTATACGCTGTGAGCCTGACACAAAAAAGCAGACTGATGTTTCACAGTCCAAAAAGTTTTTTTTTTTTTAAATGTACACTTACACTACTATTAAACAAGATATGAGTGGTGGCACTGGGCAAGTGGGCACAGTATACGCTGTGAGCCTGACACAAAAAAGCAGACTGATGTTTCACAGTTCAAAAAGTTTTTTTTTTAAAATGTACACTTACACTACTATTAAATAAGATATGAGTGGTGGCACTGGACAAGTGGGCACAGTATATGCTGTGAGTCTGACACAAAAAAGCAGACTGATGTTTCACAGTCCAAAACGTTTTTTTTTTAAAATGTACACTTACACTACTATTAATCATGATATGAGTGGTGGCACTGGGCAAGTGGGCACAGTATACGCTGTGAGCCTGACACAAAAAAGCAGACTGATGTTTCACAGTCCAAAAAGTTTTTTTTTTTTAAATGTACACTTACACTACTATTAAACAAGATATGAGTGGTGGCACTGGGCAAGAGGGCACAGTATACGCTGTGAGCCTGGCACACATGCTGGCAGGCAGGCAACTGCAATTAGATTACACAAGCAGACTGATGTTTCACAGTCAAAAAAGTTTTTTTTTTAAATTTACACTACTTTTACACCAGATATGAGTTGTGGCACTGGGCAAGTGGGCACAGTATACGCTGTGAGCCTGGCACACACGCTGGCAGGCAGGTAACTGCAATTAGATGACACTAGCAGACTGATGTTTCACAGTCAAAAAAGTTTTTTTATTTAAATTTACACTACTGTTACACCAGATATGAGTGGTGGCACTGGGCAAGTGGGCCTGGCACACACGCTGGCAGGCAGGCAACTGCAATTAGATTACACATGCAGACTGATTTTTCAGTCAAAACTTTTTTTAAAAAAATTTACACTACTGTTACACCAGATATGAGTGGTGGGACTGGGCAAGTGGGCACAGTATACGCTGTGAGCCTGACACAAAAAAGCAGACTGATGTTTCACAGTCCAAAAAGTTTTTTTTTAAATGTACACTTACACTACTATTAAACAAGATATGAGTGGTGGCACTGGGCAAGTGGGCACAGTATACGCTGTGAGCCTGACACAAAAAAGCAGACTGATGTTTCACAGTCCAAAAAGTTTTTTTTTTTTTAAATGTACACTTACACTACTATTAAACAAGATATGAGTGGTGGCACTGGGCAAGAGGGCACAGTATACGCTGTGAGCCTGGCACACATGCTGGCAGGCAGGCAACTGCAATTAGATTACACAAGCAGACTGATGTTTCACAGTCAAAAAAGTTTTTTTTTTAAATGTACACTTACACTACTATTAAACAAGATATGAGTGGTGGCACTGGGAAAGTGGGCACAGTATACGCTGTGAGCCTGACACAAAAAAGCAGACTGATGTTTCACAGTCCAAAAAGTTTTTTTTTAAAAAAAATGTATACTTACACTACTATTAAACAAGATATTAGTGGTGGCACTGGGCAAGTGGGCACAGTATACGCTGTGAGCCAAACACAAAAAAGCAGACTGATGTTTCACATTCCAAAAAGTTTTTTTTTTTAAAATGTACACTTACACTACTATTAAACAAGATATGAGTGGTGGCACTGGGCAAGAGGGCACAGTATACGCTGTGAGCCTGGCACACATGCTGGCAGGCAGGCAGGCAACTGCAATTAGATTACACAAGCAGACTGATGTTTCACAGTCAAAAAAGTTTTTTTTTTAAATTTACACTACTTTTACACCAGATATGAGTGGTGGCACTGGGCAAGTGGGCACAGTATACGCTGTGAGCCTGGCACACACGCTGGCAGGCAGGTAACTGCAATTAGATGCCACTAGCAGACTGATGTTTCACAGTCAAAAAAGTTTTTTTATTTAAATATACACTACTGTTACACCAGATATGAGTGGTGGCACTGGTCAAGTGGGCCTGGCACACACGCTGGCAGACAGGCAACTGCCATTAGATTACACAAGCAGACTGATTTTTCACAGTCAAATTTTTTTTTTTTTTAAATTTACACTACTGTTACACCAGATATGAGTGGTGGCACTGGGCAAGTGGGCACAGTATACGTTGTGAGCCTGACACAAAAAGCAGACTGATGTTTCACAGTCCAAAAATTTTTTTTTTTTTAAATGTACACTTACACTACTATTAAACAAGATATGAGTGGTGGCACTGGGCAAGTGGGAACAGTATACGCTGTGAGTCTGACACAAAAAAGCAGACTGATGTTTCAGAGTCCAAAAAGTTTTTTTTTTTTAAATGTACACTTACACTACTATTAAACAAGATATGAGTGGTGGCACTGGGCAAGAGGGCACAGTATACGCTGTGAGCCTGACACAAAAAAGCAGACTGATGTTTCACAGTCCAAAAAGTTTTTTTTTTAAAAATGTACACTTACACTACTATTAAACAAGATATGAGTGGTGGCACTGGGCAAGTGGGTACAGTATACGCTCTGAGCCTGACACAAAAAAGCAGACTGATGTTTCACAGTCCAAAAAGTTTTTTTTTTTTTTAAATGTACACTTACACTACTATTAAACAAGATATGAGTGGTGGCACTGGGCAAGAGGGCACAGTATACGCTGTGAGCCTGGCACACATGCTGGCAGGCAGGCAACTGCAATTAGATTACACAAGCAGACTGATGTTTCACAGTCAAAAAAGTTTTTTTTTTTAAATGTACACTTACACTACTATTAAACAAGATATGAGTGGTGGCACTGGGCAAGTGGGCACAGTATACGCTGTGAGCCTGACACAAAAAAGCAGACTGATGTTTCACAGTCCAAAAAGTTTTTTTTAAAAAAATGTACGCTTACACTACTATTAAACAAGATATTAGTGGTGGCACTGGGCAAGTGGGCACAGTATACGCTGTGAGCCTGACACAAAAAAGCAGACTGATGTTTCACATTCCAAAAAGTTTTTTTTTTTTTAAACGCTCAAACATTTTTTTTTAAAAAGTCAACTATGTCCTCAGAACTTTTCAAGTTCATGGTACGTGGCCTCTGAACACTGGGCATTATTGTAGGGCCAAAGGGAATCACAGCACCACGACCATGACGGCACCTGCGGGATGGCCTGCCTCTGCCTGTCATTTTTTTTAAATGTACACTTACACTACTATTAAACAAGATATGAGTGGTGCCACTGGGCAAGTGGGCACAGTATACGCTTTGAGCCTGACACAAAAAAGCAGACTGATGTTTCACAGTACAAAAAGTTTTTTTTTTTTTTTTAAATGTACATTTACACTACTATTAAACAAGATATGAGAAGTGGCACTGGGCAAGTGGGCACAGTATACGCTGTGAGCCTGACACAAAAAAGCAGACTGATGTTTCACAGTCCAAATTTTTTTTTTTTTAAATTTACACTTACACTACTATTAAACAAGATATGAGTGGTGGCACTGGGCAAGTGGGCACAGTATACGCTGTGAGCCTGACACAAAAAAGCAGACTGATGTTTCACAGTCCAAAAAGTTTTTTTTTTTTAAATGTATACTTACACTACTATTAAACAAGATATGAGTGGTGGCACTGGGCAAGTGGGCACAGTATACACTGTGAGCCTGACACAAAAAAGCAGACTGATGTTTCACAATCCAAAAAGTTTTTTTTTTTTAAATGTACACTTACACTACTATTAAACAAGATATGAGTGGTGGCACTGGGCAAGTGGGCACAGTATACGCTGTGAGCCTGACACAAAAAAGCAGACTGATGTTTCACAGTCCAAAAATTTTTTTTTTTTTTAAATGTACACTTACACTACTTTTAAACAAGATATGAGTGGTGGCACTGGGCAAGTGGGCACAGTATACGCTGTGAGCCTGACACAAAAAAGCAGACTGATGTTTCACAGTCCAAAAAGTTTTTTTTTTTTAAATGTACACTTACACTACTATTAAACAAGATATGAGTGGTGGCACTGGGCAAGTGGGCACAGTATACGCTGTGAGCCTGACACAAAAAAGCAGACTGATGTTTCACAGTTCAAAAAGTTTTTTTTTTTAAATGTTCACTTACACTACTATTAAACAAGATATGAGTGGTGGCACTGGGCAAGTGGGCACAGTATACGCTGTGAGTCTGACACAAAAAAGCAGACTGATGTTTCACAGTCCAAAAAGTTTTTTTTTTAAAATGTACACTTACACTACTATTAAACAAGATATGAGTGGTGGCACTGGGCAAGTGGGCACAGTATACCCTGTGAGCCTGACAAAAAAAGCAGACTGATGTTTCACAGTCCAAAAAGTTTTTTTTTTTTTAAATGTACACTTACACTACTATTAAACAAGATATGAGTGGTGGCACTGGGCAAGAGGGCACAGTATACGCTGTGAGCCTGGCACACATGCTGGCAGGCAGGCAACTGCAATTAGATTACACAAGCAGACTGATGTTTCACAGTCAAAAAAGTTTTTTTTTTTAAATTTACACTACTTTTACACCAGATATGAGTTGTGGCACTGGGCAAGTGGGCACAGTATACGCTGTGAGCCTGGCACACACGCTGGCAGGCAGGTAACTGCAATTAGATGACACTAGCAGACTGATGTTTCACAGTCAAAAAAGTTTTTTTATTTAAATTTACACTACTGTTACACCAGATATGAGTGGTGGCACTGGGCAAGTGGGCCTGGCACACACGCTGGAAGGCAGGCAACTGCAATTAGATTACACAAGCAGACTGATTTTTCAGTCAAAACTTTTTTTTTTTTTAAATTTACACTACTGTTACACCAGATATGAGTGGTGGGACTGGGCAAGTGGGCACAGTATACGCTGTGAGCCTGACACAAAAAAGCAGACTGATGTTTCACAGTCCAAAAAGTTTTTTTTTTTTTTAAATGTACACTTACACTACTATTAAACAAGATATGAGTGGTGGCACTGGGCAAGTGGGCACAGTATACGCTGTGAGCCTGACACAAAAAAGCAGACTGATGTTTCACAGTCCAAAAAGTTTTTTTTTTAAATGTACACTTACACTACTATTAAACAAGATATGAGTGGTGGCACTGGGCAAGTGGGCACAGTATACGCTGTGAGCCTGACACAAAAAAGCAGACTGATGTTTCACAGTCCAAAAAGTTTTTTTTTAAAAATGTACACTTACACTACTATTAAACAAGATATGAGTGGTGGCACTGGGCAAGTGGGCACAGTATACGCTGTGAGCCTGACACAAAAAAGCAGACTGATGTTTCACAGTCCAAAAAGTTTTTTTTTTTTAAATGTACACTTACACTACTATTAAACAAGATATGAGTGGTGGCACTGGGCAAGAGGGCACAGTATACGCTGTGAGCCTGGCACACATGCTGGCAGGCAGGCAACTGCAATTAGATTACACAAGCAGACTGATGTTTCACAGTCAAAAAAGTTTTTTTTTTTAAATGTACACTTACACTACTATTAAACAAGATATGAGTGGTGGCACTGGGCAAGTGGGCACAGTATACGCTGTGAGCCTGACACAAAAAAGCAGACTGATGTTTCACAGTCCAAAAAGTTTTTTTTAAAAAAATGTACGCTTACACTACTATTAAACAAGATATTAGTGGTGGCACTGGGCAAGTGGGCACAGTATACGCTGTGAGCCTGACACAAAAAAGCAGACTGATGTTTCACATTCCAAAAAGTTTTTTTTTTTTTAAAACGCTCAAACATTTTTTTTTAAAAAGTCAACTATGTCCTCAGAACTTTTCAAGTTCATGGTACGTGGCCTCTGAACACTGGGCATTATTGTAGGGCCAAAGGGAATCACAGCACCACGACCATGACGGCACCTGCGGGATGGCCTGCCTCTGCCTGTCATTTTTTTTAAATGTACACTTACACTACTATTAAACAAGATATGAGTGGTGCCACTGGGCAAGTGGGCACAGTATACGCTGTGAGCCTGACACAAAAAAGCAGACTGATGTTTCACAGTACAAAAAGTTTTGTTTTTTTTTTAAATGTACATTTACACTACTATTAAACAAGATATGAGAGGTGGCACTGGGCAAGTGGGCACAGTATACGCTGTGAGCCTGACACAAAAAAGCAGACTGATGTTTCACAGTCCAAATTTTTTTTTTTTTAAATATACACTTACACTACTATTAAACAAGATATGAGTGGTGGCACTGGGCAAGTGGGCACAGTATACACTGTGAGCCTGACACAAAAAAGCAGACTGATGTTTCACAATCCAAAAAGTTTTTTTTTTTTTTAAATGTACACTTACACTACTATTAAACAAGATATGAGTGGTGGCACTGGGCAAGTGGGCACAGTATACGCTGTGAGCCTGACACAAAAAAGCAGACTGATGTTTCACAGTCCAAAAAGTTTTTTTTTTTTAAATGTACACTTACACTACTATTAAACAAGATATGAGTGGTGGCACTGGGCAAGTGGGCACAGTATACGCTGTGAGCCTGACACAAAAAAGCAGACTGATGTTTCACAGTTCAAAAAGTTTTTTTTTTTTAAATGTACACTTACACTACTATTAAACAAGATATGAGTGGTGGCACTGGACAAGTGGGCACAGTATACGCTGTGAGTCTGACACAAAAAAGCAGACTGATGTTTCACAGTCCAAAAAGTTTTTTTTTTTAAATGTACACTTACACTACTATTAAACAAGATATGAGTGGTGGCATTGGGCAAGTGGGCACAGTATACGCTGTGAGCCTGACACAAAAAAGCAGACTGATGTTTCACAGTCCAAAAAGTTTTTTTTTTTTAAATTTACACTTACACTACTATTAAACAAGATATGAGTGGTGGCACTGGGCAAGAGGGCACAGTATACACTGTGAGCCTGGCACACATGCTGGCAGGCAGGCAACTGCAATTAGATTACACAAGCAGACTGATGTTTCACAGTCAAAAAAGTTTTTTTTTTTTAAATTTACACTACTTTTACACCAGATATGAGTTGTGGCACTGGGCAAGTGGGCACAGTATACGCTGTGAGCCTGGCACACACGCTGGCAGGCAGGTAACTGCAATTAGATGACACTAGCAGACTGATGTTTCACAGTCAAAAAAGTTTTTTTATTTAAATTTACACTATTGTTACACCAGATATGAGTGGTGGCACTGGGCAAGTGGGCCTGGCACACACGCTGGCAGGCAGGCAACTGCAATTAGATTACACAAGCAGACTGATTTTTCAGTCAAAACTTTTTTTTTTTTAAATTTACACTACTGTTACACCAGATATGAGTGGTGGGACTGGGCAAGTGGGCACAGTATACGCTGTGAGCCTGACACAAAAAGCAGACTGATGTTTCACAGTCCAAAAAGTTTTTTTTTTTTTTAAATGTACACTTACACTACTATTAAACATGATATGAGTGGTGGCACTGGGCAAGTGGGCACAGTATACGCTGTGAGCCTGACACAAAAAAGCAGACTGATGTTTCACAGTCCAAAAAGTTTTTTTTTTAAATGTACACTTACACTACTATTAAACAAGATATGAGTGGTGGCACTGGGCAAGTGGGCACAGTATACGCTGTGAGCCTGACACAAAAAAGCAGACTGATGTTTCACAGTCCAAAAACTTTTTTTTAAAAATGTACACTTACACTACTATTAAACAAGATATGAGTGGTGGCACTGGGCAAGTGGGTACAGTATATGCTGTGAGCCTGACACAAAAAAGCAGACTGATGTTTCACAGTCCAAAAAGTTTTTTTTTTTTAAATGTACACTTACACTACTATTAAACAAGATATGAATGGTGGCACTGGGCAAGAGGGCACAGTATACGCTGTGAGCCTGGCACACATGCTGGCAGGCAGGCAACTGCAATTAGATTACACAAGCAGACTGATGTTTCACAGTCAAAAATGTTTTTTTTTTTAAATGTACACTTACACTACTATTAAACAAGATATGAGTGGTGGCACTGGGCAAGTGGGCACAGTATACGCTGTGAGCCTGACACAAAAAAGCAGACTGATGTTTCACAGTCCAAAAAGTTTTTTTAAAAAAAATGTACGCTTACACTACTATTAAACAAGATATTAGTGGTGGCACTGGGCAAGTGGGCACAGTATACGCTGTGAGCCTGAAACAAAAAAGCAGACTGATGTTTCACATTCCAAAAAGTTTTTTTTTTTTAAAACACTCAAACATTTTTTTTAAAAAAGTCAACTATGTCCTCAGAACTTTTCAAGTTCATGGTACGTGGCCTCTGAACACTGGGCATTATTGTAGGGCCAAAGGGAATCACAGCACCACGACCATGACGGCACCTGCGGGATGGCCTGCCTCTGCCTGTCATTTTTTTTAAATGTACACTTACACTACTATTAAACAAGATATGAGTGGTGCAAGTGGGCACAGTATACGCTGTGAGCCTGACACAAAAAAGCAGACTGATGTTTCACAGTACAAAAAGTTTTTTTTTTTTTTTAAATGTACATTTACACTACTATTAAACAAGATATGAGAGGTGGCACTGGGCAAGTGGGCACAGTATACGCTGTGAGCCTGACACAAAAAAGCAGACTGATGTTTCACAGTACAAATTTTTTTTTTTTTAAATTTACACTTACACTACTATTAAACAAGATATGAGTGGTGGCACTGGGCAAGTGGGCACAGTATACGCTGTGAGCCTGACACAAAAAAGCAGACTGATGTTTCACAGTCCAAAAAGTTTTTTTTTTTTTTAAATGTATACTTACACTACTATTAAACAAGATATGAGTGGTGGCACTGGGAAAGTGGGCACAGTATACGCTGTGAGCCTGACACAAAAAAGCAGACTGATGTTTCACAATCCAAAAAGTTTTTTTTTTTTAAATGTACACTTACACTACTATTAAACAAGATATGAGTGGTGGCACTGGGCAAGTGGGCACAGTATACGCTGTGAGCCTGACACAAAAAAGCAGACTGATGTTTCACAGTCCAAAAAGTTTTTTTTTTTTTAAAATGTACACTTACACTACTTTTAAACAAGATATGAGTGGCGGCACTGGGCAAGTGGGCACAGTATACGCTGTGAGCCTGACACAAAAAAGCAGACTGATGTTTCACAGTCCAAAAAGTTTTTTTTTTTTAAATGTACACTTACACTACTATTAAACAAGATATGAGTGGTGGCACTGGGCAAGTGGGCACAGTATACGCTGTGAGCCTGACACAAAAAAGCAGACTGATGTTTCACAGTTCAAAAAGTTTTTTTTTTTAAATGTACACTTACACTACTATTAAACAAGATATGAGTGGTGGCACTGGACAAGTGGGCACAGTATACGCTGTGAGTCTGACACAAAAAAGCAGACTGATGTTTCACAGTCCAAAAAGTTTTTTTTTTTAAATGTACCCTTACACTACTATTAAACAAGATATGAGTGGTGGCACTGGGCAAGTGGGCACAGTATACGCTGTGAGCCTGACACAAAAAAGCAGACTGATGTTTCACAGTCCAAAAAGTTTTTTTTTTTTAAATGTACACTTACACTACTATTAAACAAGATATGAGTGGTGGCACTGGGCAAGAGGGCACAGTATACGCTGTGAGCCTGGCACACATGCTGGCAGGCAGGCAACTGCAATTAGATTACACAAGCAGACTGATGTTTCACAGTCAAAAAAGTTTTTTTTTTTAAATTTACACTACTTTTACACCAGATATGAGTTGTGGCACTGGGCAAGTGGGCACAGTATACGCTGTGAGCCTGGCACACACGCTGGCAGGCAGGTAACTGCAATTAGATGACACTAGCAGACTGATGTTTCACAGTCAAAAAAGTTTTTTTATTTAAATTTACACTACTGTTACACCAGATATGAGTGGTGGCACTGGGCATGTGGGCCTGGCACACACGCTGGCAGGCAGGCAACTGCAATTAGATTACACAAGCAGACTGATTTTTCAGTCAAAACTTTTTTTTTTTAAATTTACACTACTGTTACACCAGATATGAGTGGTGGGACTGATCAAGTGGGCACAGTATACGCTGTGAGCCTGACACAAAAAAGCAGACTGATGTTTCACAGTCCAAAAAGTTTTTTTTTAAAAATGTACACTTACACTACTATTAAACAAGATATGAGTGGTGGCACTGGGCAAGTGGGTACAGTATACGCTGTGAGCCTGACACAAAAAAGCAGACTGATGTTTCACAGTCCAAAAAGTTTTTTTTTTTTAAATGTACACTTACACTACTATTAAACAAGATATGAGTGGTGGCACTGGGCAAGAGGGCACAGTATACGCTGTGAGCCTGGCACACATGCTGGCAGGCAGGCAACTGCAATTAGATTACACAAGCAGACTGATGTTTCACAGTCAAAAAAGTTTTTTTTTTTAAATGTACACTTACACTACTATTAAACAAGATATGAGTGGTGGCACTGGGCAAGTGGGCACAGTATACGCTGTGAGCCTGACACAAAAAAGCAGACTGATGTTTCACAGTCCAAAAAGTTTTTTTTAAAAAAATGTATACTTACACTACTATTAAACAAGATATTAGTGGTGGCACTGGGCAAGTGGGCACAGTATACGCTGTGAGCCTGACACAAAAAAGCAGACTGATGTTTCACATTCCAAAAAGTTTTTTTTTTTAAATGTACACTTACACTACTATTAAACAAGATATGAGTGGTGGCACTGGGCAAGAGGGCACAGTATATGCTGTGAGCCTGGCACACATGCTGGCAGGCAGGCAGGCAACTGCAATTAGATTACACAAGCAGACTGATGTTTCACAGTCAAAAAAGTTTTTTTTTTAAATTTACACTACTTTTACACCAGATATGAGTGGTGGCACTGGGCAAGTGGGCACAGTATACACTGTGAGCCTGGCACACACGCTGGCAGGCAGGCAACTGCAATTAGATTACACTAGCAGACTGATGTTTCACAGTCAAAAAAGTTTTTTTATTTAAATTTACACTACTGTTACACCAGATATGAGTGGTGGCACTGGTCAAGTGGGCCTGGCACACACGCTGGCAGACAGGCAACTGCCATTAGATTACACAAGCAGACTGATTTTTCACAGTCAAAATTTTTTTTTTTTTAAATTTACACTACTGTTACACCAGATATGAGTGGTGGCACTGGGCAAGTGGGCACAGTATACGTTGTGAGCCTGACACAAAAAAGCAGACTGATGTTTCACAGTCCAAAAAGTTTTTTTTTTTTAAATGTACACTTACACTACTATTAAACAAGATATGAGTGGTGGCACTGGGCAAGTGGGCACAGTATACGCTGTGAGTCTGACACAAAAAAGCAGACTGATGTTTCAGTCCAAAAAGTTTTTTTTTTTAAATGTACACTTACACTACTATTAAACAAGATATGAGTGGTGGCACTGGGCAAGAGGGCACAGTATACGCTGTGAGCCTGACACAAAAAAGCAGACTGATGTTTCACAGTCAAAAACGTTTTTTTTTTTTAAATGTACACTTACACTACTATTAAACAAGATATGAGTGGTGGCACTGGGCAAGTGGGCACAGTATACGCTGTGAGCCTCACACAAAAAAGCAGACTGATGTTTCACAGTTCAAAATTTTTTTTTTTAAATGTACACTTACACTACTATTAAACAAGATATGAGTGGTGGCACTGGGCAAGTGGGCACAGTATACGCTGTGAGCCTAACACAAAAAAGCAGACTGATGTTTCACAGTCCAAAAAGTTTTTTTTTTTAAATGTACACTTACACTACTATTAAACAAGATATGAGTGGTGGCACTGGGCAAGTGGGCACAGTATACGCTGTGAGCCTGACACAAAAAAGCAGACTGATGTTTCACAGTCCAAAAAGTTTTTTTTTTTTTAAATGTACACTTACACTACTATTAAACAAGATATGAGTGGTGGCACTGGGCAAGTGGGCACAGTATACGCTGTGAGCCTGACACAAAAAAGCAGACTGAGGTTTCACAGTCCAAAAAGTTTTTTTTTTTAAAATGTACACTTACACTACTATTAAACAAGATATGAGTGGTGGCACAGTATACGCTGTGAGCCTGGCACACATGCTGGCAGGCAGGCAACTGCAATTAGATTACACAAGCAGACTGATGTTTCACAGTCAAAAAAGTTTTTTTTTAAAATTTACACTACTTTTGCACTAGATATGAGTGGTGGCACTGGGCAAGTGGGCACAGTATACGCTGTGAGCCTCACACAAAAAAGCAGACTGATGTTTCACAGTTCAAAATTTTTTTTTTTAAATGTACACTTACACTACTATTAAACAAGATATGAGTGGTGGCACTGGGCAAGTGGGCACAGTATACGCTGTGAGCCTAACACAAAAAAGCAGACTGATGTTTCACAGTCCAAAAAGTTTTTTTTTTTTAAATGTACACTTACACTACTATTAAACAAGATATGAGTGGTGGCACTGGGCAAGTGGGCACAGTATACGCTGTGAGCCTGACACAAAAAAGCAGACTGATGTTTCACAGTCCAAAAAGTTTTTTTTTTTAAAATGTACACTTACACTACTATTAAACAAGATATGAGTGGTGGCACTGGGCAAGTGGGCACAGTATACGCTGTGAGCCTGACACAAAAAAGCAGACTGAGGTTTCACAGTCCAAAAAGTTTTTTTTTTTTAAAATGTACACTTACACTACTATTAAACAAGATATGAGTGGTGGCACAGTATACGCTGTGAGCCTGGCACACATGCTGGCAGGCAGGCAACTGCAATTAGATTACACAAGCAGACTGATGTTTCACAGTCAAAAAAGTTTTTTTTTTAAAATTTACACTACTTTTGCACTAGATATGAGTGGTGGCACTGGGCAAGTGGGCACAATATATGCTGTGAGCCTGGCACACACGCTGGCAGGCAGGCAACTGCAATTAGATTACACTAGCAAACTGATGTTTCATAGTCAAAAAAGTTTTTTTATTTAAATTTACACTACTGTTACACCAGATATGAGTGGTGGCACTGGGCAAGTGTACCTGGCACACACGCTGGCAGGCAGGCCAAGATACATAAGCAGACTGATTTTTCACAGACTTTACACTACTGTTACCACCAGATATGAGTGGTGGCACTGGGCAAGTGGTCCTGGCACACACACTGGCAGGAGGCACTGCAATTAGATACACTAGCAGACTGATGTTTCACAGTCAAAAACGTTTTTTTTTTTTTTTAAATTTACAATTACACTACTATTAAACAAGATATGAGAGCTGGCACTGGGCAAGTGGGCACAGTATATGCTGTGAGCCTGACACAAAAAAGCCAGACTGATGTTTCACAGTCCAAAAGTTTTTTTTTTAAATGTACACTTACACTACTATTAAACAAGATATGAGTGGTGGCACTGGGCAAGTGGGCACAGTATACGCTGTGAGCCTGACACAAAAAAGCAGACTGATGTTTCACAGTCCAAAAAGTTTTTTTTTTTTAAATGTAAACTTACACTACTATTAAACAAGATATGAGTGGTGGCACTGGGCAAGTGGGCACAGTATACGCTGTGAGCCTGACACAAAAAAGCAGACTGATGTTTCACAATCCAAAAGTTTTTTTTTTTTTAAATGTACACTTACACTACTATTAAACAAGATATGAGTGGTGGCACTGGGCAAGTGGGCACAGTATAACGCTGTGAGCCTGACACAAAAAAGCAGACTGATGTTTCACAGTCCAAAAATTTTTTTTTTTTTTTAAATGTACACTTACACTACTTTTAAACAAGATATGAGTGGTGGCACTGGGCAAGTGGGCACAGTATACGCTGTGAGCCTGACACAAAAAAGCAGACTGATGTTTCACAGTCCAAAAAGTTTTTTTTTTTTAAATGTACACTTACACTACTATTAAACAAGATATGAGTGGTGGCACTGGGCAAGTGGGCACAGTATACGCTGTGAGCCTGACACAAAAAAGCAGACTGATGTTTCACAGTTCAAAAAGTTTTTTTTTTTTAAATGTTCACTTACACTACTATTAAACAAGATATGAGTGGTGGCACTGGGCAAGTGGGCACAGTATACGCTGTGAGTCTGACACAAAAAAGCAGACTGATGTTTCACAGTCCAAAAAGTTTTTTTTTTAAAATGTACACTTACACTACTATTAAACAAGATATGAGTGGTGGCACTGGGCAAGTGGGCACAGTATACCCTGTGAGCCTGACAAAAAAAGCAGACTGATGTTTCACAGTCCAAAAAGTTTTTTTTTTTTAAATGTACACTTACACTACTATTAAACAAGATATGAGTGGTGGCACTGGGCAAGAGGGCACAGTATACGCTGTGAGCCTGGCACACATGCTGGCAGGCAGGCAACTGCAATTAGATTACACAAGCAGACTGATGTTTCACAGTCAAAAAAGTTTTTTTTTTTTAAATTTACACTACTTTTACACCAGATATGAGTTGTGGCACTGGGCAAGTGGGCACAGTATACGCTGTGAGCCTGGCACACACGCTGGCAGGCAGGTAACTGCAATTAGATGACACTAGCAGACTGATGTTTCACAGTCAAAAAAGTTTTTTTATTTAAATTTACACTACTGTTACACCAGATATGAGTGGTGGCACTGGGCAAGTGGGCCTGGCACACACGCTGGAAGGCAGGCAACTGCAATTAGATTACACAAGCAGACTGATTTTTCAGTCAAAACTTTTTTTTTTTTTAAATTTACACTACTGTTACACCAGATATGAGTGGTGGGACTGGGCAAGTGGGCACAGTATACGCTGTGAGCCTGACACAAAAAAGCAGACTGATGTTTCACAGTCCAAAAAGTTTTTTTTTTTTTAAATGTACACTTACACTACTATTAAACAAGATATGAGTGGTGGCACTGGGCAAGTGGGCACAGTATACGCTGTGAGCCTGACACAAAAAAGCAGACTGATGTTTCACAGTCCAAAAAGTTTTTTTTTTAAATGTACACTTACACTACTATTAAACAAGATATGAGTGGTGGCACTGGGCAAGTGGGCACAGTATACGCTGTGAGTCTGACACAAAAAAGCAGACTGATGTTTCACAGTCCAAAAAGTTTTTTTTTTAAAAATGTACACTTACACTACTATTAAACAAGATATGAGTGGTGGCACTGGGCAAGTGGGCACAGTATACGCTGTGAGCCTGACACAAAAAAGCAGACTGATGTTTCACATTCCAAAAATTTTTTTTTTTTTAAATGTACACTTACACTACTATTAAACAAGATATGAGTGGTGGCACTGGGCAAGAGGGCACAGTATACGCTGTGAGCCTGGCACACATGCTGGCAGGCAGGCAACTGCAATTAGATTACACAAGCAGACTGATGTTTCACAGTCAAAAAAGTTTTTTTTTTTAAATGTACACTTACACTACTATTAAACAAGATATGAGTGGTGGCACTGGGCAAGTGGGCACAGTATACGCTGTGAGCCTGACACAAAAAAGCAGACTGATGTTTCACAGTCCAAAAAGTTTTTTTTAAAAAAATGTACGCTTACACTACTATTAAACAAGATATTAGTGGTGGCACTGGGCAAGTGGGCACAGTATACGCTGTGAGCCTGACACAAAAAAGCAGACTGATGTTTCACATTCCAAAAAGTTTTTTTTTTTTTTTAAAACGCTCAAACATTTTTTTTTAAAAAGTCAACTATGTCCTCAGAACTTTTCAAGTTCATGGTACGTGGCCTCTGAACACTGGGCATTATTGTAGGGCCAAAGGGAATCACAGCACCACGACCATGACGGCACCTGCGGGATGGCCTGCCTCTGCCTGTCATTTTTTTTAAATGTACACTTACACTACTATTAAACAAGATATGAGTGGTGCCACTGGGCAAGTGGGCACAGTATACGCTGTGAGCCTGACACAAAAAAGCAGACTGATGTTTCACAGTACAAAAAGTTTTGTTTTTTTTTTAAATGTACATTTACACTACTATTAAACAAGATATGAGAGGTGGCACTGGGCAAGTGGGCACAGTATACGCTGTGAGCCTGACACAAAAAAGCAGACTGATGTTTCACAGTCCAAATTTTTTTTTTTTTAAATATACACTTACACTACTATTAAACAAGATATGAGTGGTGGCACTGGGCAAGTGGGCACAGTATACACTGTGAGCCTGACACAAAAAGCAGACTGATGTTTCACAATCCAAAAAGTTTTTTTTTTTTTAAATGTACACTTACACTACTATTAAACAAGATATGAGTGGTGGCACTGGGCAAGTGGGCACAGTATACGCTGTGAGCCTGACACAAAAAAAGCAGACTGATGTTTCACAGTCCAAAAAGTTTTTTTTTTTAAATGTACACTTACACTACTTTTAAACAAGATATGAGTGGTGGCACTGGGCAAGTGGGCACAGTATACGCTGTGAGCCTGACACAAAAAAGCAGACTGATGTTTCACAGTCCAAAAAGTTTTTTTTTTTAAATGTACACTTACACTACTATTAAACAAGATATGAGTGGTGGCACTGGGCAAGTGGGCACAGTATACGCTGTGAGCCTGACACAAAAAAGCAGACTGATGTTTCACAGTTCAAAAAGTTTTTTTTTTTAAATGTACACTTACACTACTATTAAACAAGATATGAGTGGTGGCACTGGACAAGTGGGCACAGTATACGCTGTGAGTCTGACACAAAAAAGCAGACTGATGTTTCACAGTCCAAAAAGTTTTTTTTTTTAAATGTACACTTACACTACTATTAAACAAGATATGAGTGGTGGCATTGGGCAAGTGGGCACAGTATACGCTGTGAGCCTGACACAAAAAAGCAGACTGATGTTTCACAGTCCAAAAAGTTTTTTTTTTTTAAATTTACACTTACACTACTATTAAACAAGATATGAGTGGTGGCACTGGGCAAGAGGGCACAGTATACACTGTGAGCCTGGCACACATGCTGGCAGGCAGGCAACTGCAATTAGATTACACAAGCAGACTGATGTTTCACAGTCAAAAAAGTTTTTTTTTTTAAATTTACACTACTTTTACACCAGATATGAGTTGTGGCACTGGGCAAGTGGGCACAGTATACGCTGTGAGCCTGGCACACACGCTGGCAGGCAGGTAACTGCAATTAGATGACACTAGCAGACTGATGTTTCACAGTCAAAAAAGTTTTTTTATTTAAATTTACACTATTGTTACACCAGATATGAGTGGTGGCACTGGGCAAGTGGGCCTGGCACACACGCTGGCAGGCAGGCAACTGCAATTAGATTACACAAGCAGACTGATTTTTCAGTCAAAACTTTTTTTTTTTTAAATTTACACTACTGTTACACCAGATATGAGTGGTGGGACTGGGCAAGTGGGCACAGTATACGCTGTGAGCCTGACACAAAAAGCAGACTGATGTTTCACAGTCCAAAAAGTTTTTTTTTTTTTAAATGTACACTTACACTACTATTAAACAAGATATGAGTGGTGGCACTGGGCAAGTGGGCACAGTATACGCTGTGAGCCTGACACAAAAAAGCAGACTGATGTTTCACAGTCCAAAAAGTTTTTTTTTTAAATGTACACTTACACTACTATTAAACAAGATATGAGTGGTGGCACTGGGCAAGTGGGCACAGTATACGCTGTGAGCCTGACACAAAAAAGCAGACTGATGTTTCACAGTCCAAAAACTTTTTTTAAAAATGTACACTTACACTACTATTAAACAAGATATGAGTGGTGGCACTGGGCAAGTGGGTACAGTATATGCTGTGAGCCTGACACAAAAAAGCAGACTGATGTTTCACAGTCCAAAAAGTTTTTTTTTTTTAAATGTACACTTACACTACTATTAAACAAGATATGAATGGTGGCACTGGGCAAGAGGGCACAGTATACGCTGTGAGCCTGGCACACATGCTGGCAGGCAGGCAACTGCAATTAGATTACACAAGCAGACTGATGTTTCACAGTCAAAAATGTTTTTTTTTTTTAAATGTACACTTACACTACTATTAAACAAGATATGAGTGGTGGCACTGGGCAAGTGGGCACAGTATACGCTGTGAGCCTGACACAAAAAAGCAGACTGATGTTTCACAGTCCAAAAAGTTTTTTTAAAAAAAATGTACGCTTACACTACTATTAAACAAGATATTAGTGGTGGCACTGGGCAAGTGGGCACAGTATACGCTGTGAGCCTGAAACAAAAAAGCAGACTGATGTTTCACATTCCAAAAAGTTTTTTTTTTTTAAAACACTCAAACATTTTTTTTAAAAAAGTCAACTATGTCCTCAGAACTTTTCAAGTTCATGGTACGTGGCCTCTGAACACTGGGCATTATTGTAGGGCCAAAGGGAATCACAGCACCACGACCATGACGGCACCTGCGGGATGGCCTGCCTCTGCCTGTCATTTTTTTTAAATGTACACTTACACTACTATTAAACAAGATATGAGTGGTGCAAGTGGGCACAGTATACGCTGTGAGCCTGACACAAAAAAGCAGACTGATGTTTCACAGTACAAAAAGTTTTTTTTTTTTTTAAATGTACATTTACACTACTATTAAACAAGATATGAGAGGTGGCACTGGGCAAGTGGGCACAGTATACGCTGTGAGCCTGACACAAAAAAGCAGACTGATGTTTCACAGTCCAAATTTTTTTTTTTTAAATTTACACTTACACTACTATTAAACAAGATATGAGTGGTGGCACTGGGCAAGTGGGCACAGTATACGCTGTGAGCCTGACACAAAAAAGCAGACTGATGTTTCACAGTCCAAAAAGTTTTTTTTTTTTTAAATGTATACTTACACTACTATTAAACAAGATATGAGTGGTGGCACTGGGAAAGTGGGCACAGTATACGCTGTGAGCCTGACACAAAAAAGCAGACTGATGTTTCACAATCCAAAAAGTTTTTTTTTTTTAAATGTACACTTACACTACTATTAAACAAGATATGAGTGGTGGCACTGGGCAAGTGGGCACAGTATACGCTGTGAGCCTGACACAAAAAAGCAGACTGATGTTTCACAGTCCAAAAAGTTTTTTTTTTTTTAAAATGTACACTTACACTACTTTTAAACAAGATATGAGTGGCGGCACTGGGCAAGTGGGCACAGTATACGCTGTGAGCCTGACACAAAAAAGCAGACTGATGTTTCACAGTCCAAAAAGTTTTTTTTTTTTTAAATGTACACTTACACTACTATTAAACAAGATATGAGTGGTGGCACTGGGCAATTGGGCACAGTATACGCTGTGAGCCTGACACAAAAAAGCAGACTGATGTTTCACAGTTCAAAAAGTTTTTTTTTTTAAATGTACACTTACACTACTATTAAACAAGATATGAGTGGTGGCACTGGACAAGTGGGCACAGTATACGCTGTGAGTCTGACACAAAAAAGCAGACTGATGTTTCACAGTCCAAAAAGTTTTTTTTTTTAAATGTACCCTTACACTACTATTAAACAAGATATGAGTGGTGGCACTGGGCAAGTGGGCACAGTATACGCTGTGAGCCTGACACAAAAAAGCAGACTGATGTTTCACAGTCCAAAAAGTTTTTTTTTTTTAAATGTACACTTACACTACTATTAAACAAGATATGAGTGGTGGCACTGGGCAAGAGGGCACAGTATACGCTGTGAGCCTGGCACACATGCTGGCAGGCAGGCAACTGCAATTAGATTACACAAGCAGACTGATGTTTCACAGTCAAAAAAGTTTTTTTTTTTTAAATTTACACTACTTTTACACCAGATATGAGTTGTGGCACTGGGCAAGTGGGCACAGTATACGCTGTGAGCCTGGCACACACGCTGGCAGGCAGGTAACTGCAATTAGATGACACTAGCAGACTGATGTTTCACAGTCAAAAAAGTTTTTTTATTTAAATTTACACTACTGTTACACCAGATATGAGTGGTGGCACTGGGCAAGTGGGCCTGGCACACACGCTGGCAGGCAGGCAACTGCAATTAGATTACACAAGCAGACTGATTTTTCAGTCAAAACTTTTTTTTTTTAAATTTACACTACTGTTACACCAGATATGAGTGGTGGGACTGATCAAGTGGGCACAGTATACGCTGTGAGCCTGACACAAAAAAGCAGACTGATGTTTCACAGTCCAAAAAGTTTTTTTTTAAAAATGTACACTTACACTACTATTAAACAAGATATGAGTGGTGGCACTGGGCAAGTGGGTACAGTATACGCTGTGAGCCTGACACAAAAAAGCAGACTGATGTTTCACAGTCCAAAAAGTTTTTTTTTTTTAAATGTACACTTACACTACTATTAAACAAGATATGAGTGGTGGCACTGGGCAAGAGGGCACAGTATACGCTGTGAGCCTGGCACACATGCTGGCAGGCAGGCAACTGCAATTAGATTACACAAGCAGACTGATGTTTCACAGTCAAAAAAGTTTTTTTTTTTAAATGTACACTTACACTACTATTAAACAAGATATGAGTGGTGGCACTGGGCAAGTGGGCACAGTATACGCTGTGAGCCTGACACAAAAAAGCAGACTGATGTTTCACAGTCCAAAAAGTTTTTTTTAAAAAAATGTATACTTACACTACTATTAAACAAGATATTAGTGGTGGCACTGGGCAAGTGGGCACAGTATACGCTGTGAGCCTGACACAAAAAAGCAGACTGATGTTTCACATTCCAAAAAGTTTTTTTTTTTAAATGTACACTTACACTACTATTAAACAAGATATGAGTGGTGGCACTGGGCAAGAGGGCACAGTATATGCTGTGAGCCTGGCACACATGCTGGCAGGCAGGCAGGCAACTGCAATTAGATTACACAAGCAGACTGATGTTTCACAGTCAAAAAAGTTTTTTTTTAAATTTACACTACTTTTACACCAGATATGAGTGGTGGCACTGGGCAAGTGGGCACAGTATACACTGTGAGCCTGGCACACCACGCTGGCAGGCAGGCAACTGCAATTAGATTACACTAGCAGACTGATGTTTCACAGTCAAAAAAGTTTTTTTATTTAAATTTACACTACTGTTACACCAGATATGAGTGGTGGCACTGGTCAAGTGGGCCTGGCACACACGCTGGCAGACAGGCAACTGCCATTAGATTACACAAGCAGACTGATTTTTCACAGTCAAAATTTTTTTTTTTTTTAAATTTACACTACTGTTACACCAGATATGAGTGGTGGCACTGGGCAAGTGGGCACAGTATAAGCTGTGAGCCTGACACAAAAAAGCAGACTGATGTTTCACAGTCCAAAAAGTTTTTTTTTTTTAAATGTACACTTACACTACTATTAAACAAGATATGAGTGGTGGCACTGGGCAAGTGGGCACAGTATACGCTGTGAGTCTGACACAAAAAAGCAGACTGATGTTTCAGTCCAAAAAGTTTTTTTTTTTAAATGTACACTTACACTACTATTAAACAAGATATGAGTGGTGGCACTGGGCAAGAGGGCACAGTATACGCTGTGAGCCTGACACAAAAAAGCAGACTGATGTTTCACAGTCAAAAACGTTTTTTTTTTTTTAAATGTACACTTACACTACTATTAAACAAGATATGAGTGGTGGCACTGGGCAAGTGGGCACAGTATACGCTGTGAGCCTCACACAAAAAAGCAGACTGATGTTTCACAGTTCAAAATTTTTTTTTTTAAATGTACACTTACACTACTATTAAACAAGATATGAGTGGTGGCACTGGGCAAGTGGGCACAGTATACGCTGTGAGCCTAACACAAAAAAGCAGACTGATGTTTCACAGTCCAAAAAGTTTTTTTTTTAAATGTACACTTACACTACTATTAAACAAGATATGAGTGGTGGCACTGGGCAAGTGGGCACAGTATACGCTGTGAGCCTGACACAAAAAAGCAGACTGATGTTTCACAGTCCAAAAAGTTTTTTTTTTTTAAATGTACACTTACACTACTATTAAACAAGATATGAGTGGTGGCACTGGGCAAGTGGGCACAGTATACGCTGTGAGCCTGACACAAAAAAGCAGACTGAGGTTTCACAGTCCAAAAAGTTTTTTTTTTTAAAATGTACACTTACACTACTATTAAACAAGATATGAGTGGTGGCACAGTATACGCTGTGAGCCTGGCACACATGCTGGCAGGCAGGCAACTGCAATTAGATTACACAAGCAGACTGATGTTTCACAGTCAAAAAAGTTTTTTTTTAAAATTTACACTACTTTTGCACTAGATATGAGTGGTGGCACTGGGCAAGTGGGCACAGTATACGCTGTGAGCCTCACACAAAAAAGCAGACTGATGTTTCACAGTTCAAAATTTTTTTTTTTAAATGTACACTTACACTACTATTAAACAAGATATGAGTGGTGGCACTGGGCAAGTGGGCACAGTATACGCTGTGAGCCTAACACAAAAAAGCAGACTGATGTTTCACAGTCCAAAAAGTTTTTTTTTTTAAATGTACACTTACACTACTATTAAACAAGATATGAGTGGTGGCACTGGGCAAGTGGGCACAGTATACGCTGTGAGCCTGACACAAAAAAGCAGACTGATGTTTCACAGTCCAAAAAGTTTTTTTTTTTTAAATGTACACTTACACTACTATTAAACAAGATATGAGTGGTGGCACTGGGCAAGTGGGCACAGTATACGCTGTGAGCCTGACACAAAAAAGCAGACTGAGGTTTCACAGTCCAAAAAGTTTTTTTTTTTAAAATGTACACTTACACTACTATTAAACAAGATATGAGTGGTGGCACAGTATACGCTGTGAGCCTGGCACACATGCTGGCAGGCAGGCAACTGCAATTAGATTACACAAGCAGACTGATGTTTCACAGTCAAAAAAGTTTTTTTTTAAAATTTACACTACTTTTGCACTAGATATGAGTGGTGGCACTGGGCAAGTGGGCACAATATATGCTGTGAGCCTGGCACACACGCTGGCAGGCAGGCAACTGCAATTAGATTACACTAGCAAACTGATGTTTCATAGTCAAAAAAGTTTTTTTATTTAAATTTACACTACTGTTACACCAGATATGAGTGGTGGCACTGGGCAAGTGTACCTGGCACACACGCTGGCAGGCAGGCAACTGCAATTAGATTACATAAGCAGACTGATTTTTCACAGTCAAATTTTTTTTTTTTTTTAAATTTACACTACTGTTACACCAGATATGAGTGGTGGCACTGGGCAAGTGGTCCTGGCACACACACTGGCAGGCAGGCAACTGCAATTAGATTACACTAGCAGACTGATGTTTCACAGTCAAAAACGTTTTTTTTTGTTAAATTTACACTTACACTACTATTAAACAAGATATGAGTGCTGGCACTGGGCAAGTGGGCACAGTATATGCTGTGAGCCTGACACAAAAAAGCAGACTGATGTTTCACAGTCCAAAAAGTTTTTTTTTTAAATGTACACTTACACTACTATTAAACAAGATATGAGTGGTGGCACTGGGCAAGTGGGCACAGTATACGCTGTGAGCCTGACACAAAAAAGCAGACTGATGTTTCACAGTCCAAAAAGTTTTTTTTTTTAAATGTACACTTACACTACTATTAAACAAGATATGAGTGGTGGCACTGGGCAAGTGGGCACAGTATACGCTGTGAGCCTGACACAAAAAAGCAGACTGATGTTTCACAGTCCAAAAAGTTTTTTTTTTAAATGTACACTTACACTACTATTAAACAAGATATGAGTGGTGGCACTGGGCAAGAGGGCACAGTATACGCTGTGAGCCTGGCACACATGCTGGCAGGCAGGCAACTACAATTAGATTACACAAGCAGACTGATGTTTCACAGTCAAAAAAGTTTTTTTTTTTTAAATTTACACTACTTTTACACCAGATATGAGTGGTGGCACTGGGCAAGTGGGCACAGTATACGCTGTGAGCCTGGCACACAAGCTGGCAGGCAGGCAACTGCAATTAGATTACACTAGCAGACTGATGTTTCACAGTCAAAAAAATTTTTTATTTAAATTTACACTACTGTTACACCAGATATGAGTGGTGGCACTGGGCAAGTGGGCCTGGCACACACGCTGGCAGGCAGGCAACTGCAATTAGATTACACTAGCAGACTGATGTTTCACAGTCAAAAACGTTTTTTTTTTCTAATTTACACTACTGTTACACCAGATATGAGTGGTGGCACTGGGCAAGTGGGCCTGGAACACACGCTGGCAGGCAGGCAACTGCAATTAGATTACACAAGCAGACTGATGTTTCACAGTCAAAAAAAGTTTTTTTTTTTTTAAATTTACACTACTGTTACACCAGATATGAGTCGTGGCACTGGGCAATTGGGCCTGGCACACACGCTGGCAGGCAGGCAACTGCAGTTAGATTACACAAGCAGACTGATGTTTCACAGTCAAAAAAGTTTTTTTTAATTTAAATTTACACTACTGTTACACCAGATATGAGTGGTGGCACTGGCAAGTGGTCCTGGCACACACGCTGGCAGACAGGCAACTGCAATTAGATTACACTAGCAGACTGATGTTTCACAGTCAAAAAAGTTTTTTTTTTAAAATTTACACTACTGTTACACCAGATATGAGTGGTGGCACTGGGCAAGTGGGCCTGGCACACACGCTGGCATGCAGGCAACTGCAATTAGATTACACTAGCAGACTGATGTTTCACAGTCAAAAAGTTTTTTTTTTTTAATTTACACTACTGTTACACCAGATATGAGTGGTGGCACTGGGCAAGTGGGCCTGGCACACACACTGGCAGGCAGGCAACTGCAATTAGATTACACAAGCAGACTGATGTTTCACAGTCAAAAACGTTTTTTTTTTTTTAAATTTACACTACTGTTACACCAGATATGAGTGGTGGCACTGGGCACGTGGGCCTGGCACACACGCTGGCAGGCAGGCAACTGCAATTAGATTACACAAGCAGACTGATGTTTCACAGTCAAAAAAGTTTTTTTTTTTTAAATTTACACTACTGTTTACACCAGATATGAGTGGTGGCACTGGGCAAGTGGGCCTGGCACACACGCTGGCAGGCAGGCAACTGCAATTAGATTACACTAGCAGACTGATGTTTCACAGTCAAAAAAAGTTTTTTTTTTAAAAAAATTTACACTACTGTTACACCAGATATGAGTGGTGGCACTGGGCAAGTGGGCACAGTATACGCTGTGAGCCTGACACAAAAAAGCAGACTGATGTTTCACAGTCCAAAAAGTTTTTTTTTTTAAATGTACACTTACACTACTATTAAACAAGATATGAGTGGTGGCACTGGGCAAGAGGGCACAGTATACGCTGTGAGCCTGGCACACATGCTGGCAGGCAGGCAACTACAATTAGATTACACAAGCAGACTGATGTTTCACAGTCAAAAAAGTTTTTTTTTTTAAATTTACACTACTTTTACACCAGATATGAGTGGTGGCACTTGGCAAGTGGGCACAGTATACGCTGTGAGCCTGGCACACAAGCTGGCAGGCAGGCAACTGCAATTAGATTACACTAGCAGACTGATGTTTCACAGTCAAAACATTTTTTTATTTAAATTTACACTACTGTTACACCAGATATGAGTGGTGGCACTGGGCAAGTGGGCCTGGCACACACGCTGGCAGGCAGGCAACTGCAATTAGATTACACTAGCAGACTGATGTTTCACAGTCAAAAACGTTTTTTTTTCTAATTTACACTACTGTTACACCAGATATGAGTGGTGGCACTGGGCAAGTGGGCCTGGAACACACGCTGGCAGGCAGGCAACTGCAATTAGATTACACAAGCAGACTGATGTTTCACAGTCAAAAAAAGTTTTTTTTTTTAAATTTACACTACTGTTACACCAGATATGAGTCGTGGCACTGGGCAATTGGGCCTGGCACACACGCTGGCAGGCAGGCAACTGCAGTTAGATTACACAAGCAGACTGATGTTTCACAGTCAAAAAAGTTTTTTTTAATTTAAATTTACACTACTGTTACACCAGATATGAGTGGTGGCACTGGCAAGTGGTCCTGGCACACACGCTGGCAGACAGGCAACTGCAATTAGATTACACTAGCAGACTGATGTTTCACAGTCAAAAAAGTTTTTTTTTTTAAATTTACAATACTGTTACACCAGATATGAGTGGTGGCACTGGGCAAGTGGGCCTGGCACACACGCTGGCATGCAGGCAACTGCAATTAGATTACACTAGCAGACTGATGTTTCACAGTCAAAAAGTTTTTTTTTTTTTAATTTACACTACTGTTACACCAGATATGAGTGGTGGCACTGGGCAAGTGGGCCTGGCACACACACTGGCAGGCAGGCAACTGCAATTAGATTACACAAGCAGACTGATGTTTCACAGTCAAAAACATTTTTTTTTTTTTTAAATTTACACTACTGTTACACCAGATATGAGTGGTGGCACTGGGCACGTGGGCCTGGCACACACGCTGGCAGGCAGGCAACTGCAATTAGATTACACAAGCAGACTGATGTTTCACAGTCAAAAAAGTTTTTTTTTTTTAAATTTACACTACTGTTACACCAGATATGAGTGGTGGCACTGGGCAAGTGGGCCTGGCACACACGCTGGCAGGCAGGCAACTGCAATTAGATTACACTAGCAGACTGATGTTTCACAGTCAAAAAAGTTTTTTTTTTTAAAAAAATTTACACTACTGTTACACCAGATATGAGTGGTGGCACTGGGCAAGTGGGCCTGGCACACACGCTGGCAGGCAGGCAACTGCAATTAGATTACACTAGCAGACTGATATTTCACAGTCAAAAAAGTTTTTTTTTTTTAAATTTACACTACTGTTACACCAGATATGAGTGGTGGCACTGGGCAAGTGGGCCTGGCACACACGCTGGCAGGCAGGCAACTGCAATTAGATTACACAAGCAGACTGATGTTTAACAGTCAAAAAAAGTTTTTTTTTTTAACTTTACACTACTGTTACACCAGATATGAGTGGTGGCACTGGGCAAGTGGGCCTGGCACACACACTGGCAGGCAGGCAACTGCAATTAGATTACACAAGCAGACTGATGTTTCACAGTCAAAAATGTTTTTTATTTTTAAATTTACACTACTGTTACACAAGATATGAGTGGTGGCACTGGGCAAGTGGGCACAGTATACGCTGTGAGCCTGGCACACACGCTGGCAGGCAGGCAACTGCAATTAGATTACACTAGCAGACTGATGTTTCACTGTCAAAAAAGTTTTTTTTTTTAAATTTACACTACTGTTACACCAGATATGAGTGGTGGCACTGGGCAAGTGGGCCTTGCACACACGCTGGCAGGAAGGCAACTGCAATTAGATTACACAAGCAGACTGATGTTTCAGAGTCAAAAAGGTTGTTTTTTTTTAAATTTACACTACTGTTACACCCGATATGAGTGGTGGCACTGGACAAGTGGGCTTGGCATACACGCTGGCAGGCAGGCAACTGCAATTAGATTACACTAGCAGACTGATATTTCACTGTCAAAAAAGTTTTTTTTAAAAACTTTACACTACTGTTACACCAGATATGAGTGGTGGCACTGGGCAAGTGGGGCTGGCACACACGCTAGCAGGCAGGCAACTGCAATTAGATTACACTAGCAGACTGATGTTGCACAGTCCAAAAAGTTTTTTTTTAAAAATTTACACTACTGTTACACCAGATATGAGTGGTGGCACTGGGCAAGTGGGCCTGGCACACACACTGGCAGGCAGGCAACTGCAATTAGATTACACAAGCAGACTGATGTTTCACAGTCAAAAAAGTTTTTTTTTTTTAAATTTACACTACTGTTACACCAGATATGAGTGGTGGCACTGGGCAAGTGGGCCTGGCACACACGCTGGCAGGCAGGCAACTGCAATTAGATTACGCAAGCAGACTGATGTTTCACAGTAAAAAAAGTTTTTTTTTTTTAAATTTACACTACTGTTACACCAGATATGAGTGGTGGCACTGGGCAAGTGGGCAGAGTATACACTGTGAGCCTGGCACACACGCTAGCAGGCAGGCAACTGCAATTAGATTACACAAGCAGACTGATGTTTCACAGTCAAAAAAGTTTTTTTTTTTAAAAATTTACACTACTGTTACACCAGATATGAGTGGTGGCACTGGGCAAGTGGGCACAGTATATGCTGTGAGCCTGGCACACACGCTGGCAGGCAGGCAACTGCAATTAGATTACACTAGCAGACTGATGTTTCACAGTCAAATTTTTTTTTTTTTTTTAAATTTACACTACTGTTACACCAGATATGAGTGGTGGCACTGGGCAAGTGGGCCTGGCACACACGCTGGCAGGCAGGCAACTGCAATTAGATTACACTAGCAGACTGATGTTTCACAGTCAAAAAAGTTTTTTTATTTAAATTTACACTACTGTTACACCAGATATGACTGGTGGCACTGGGCAAGTGGGCCTGGCACACACGCTGGCAGGCAGGCAACTGCAATTAGATTACACTAGCAGACTGATGTTTCACAGTCAAAAACGTTTTTTTTTGTTAAATTTACACTTACACTACTATTAAACAATATATGAGTGGTGGCACTGGGCAAGTGGGCACAGTATACGCTGTGAGCCTGACACAAAAAAGCAGACTGATGTTTCACAGTCCAAAAAGTTTTTTTTTTTTAAATGTACACTTACACTACTATTAAACAAGATATGAGTGGTGGCACTGGGCAAGAGGGCACAGTATACGCTGTGAGCCTGGCACACATGCTGGCAGGCAGGCAACTGCAATTAGATTACACAAGCAGACTGATGTTTCACACTCAAAAAAGTTTTTTTTTTAAATTTACACTACTTTTGCACCAGATATGAGTGGTGGCACTGGGCAAGTGGGCACAGTATATGCTGTGAGCCTGGCACACACGCTGGCAGGCAGGCAACTGCAATTAGATTACACTAGCAAACTGATGTTTCACAGTCAAAAAAGTTTTTTTATTTAAATATACACTACTGTCATACCAGATATGAGTGGTGGCACTGGGCAAGTGGGCCTGGCACACACGCTGGCAGGCAGGCAACTGCAATTAGATTACACAAGCAGACTGATTTTTCACAGTCAAAATTTTTTTTTTTTAAATTTACACTACTGTTAAACCAGATATGAGTGGTGGCACTGGGCAAGTGGTCCTGGCACACACACTGGCAGGCAGGCAACTGCAATTAGATTACACTAGCAGACTGATGTTTCACAGTCAAAAACGTTTTTTTTTTGTTAAATTTACACTTACACTACTATTAAACAAGATAAGAGTGGTGGCACTGGGCAAGTGGGCACAGTATATGCTGTGAGCCTGACACAAAAAAGCAGACTGATGTTTCACAGTCCAAAAAGTTTTTTTTTTTTTAAATGTACACTTACACTACTATTAAACAAGATATGAGTGGTGGCACTGGGCAAGTGGGCACAGTATACACTGTGAGCCTGACACAAAAAAGCAGACTGATGTTTCACAGTCCAAAAAGTTTTTTTTTTTTTAAATGTACACTTACACTACTATTAAACAAGATATGAGTGGTGGCACTGGGCAAGTGGGCACAGTATACGCTGTGAGCCTGACACAAAAAAGCAGACTGATGTTTCACAGTCCAAAAAGTTTTTTTTTTAAATGTACACTTACACTACTATTAAACAAGATATGAGTGGTGGCACTGGGCAAGAGGGCACAGTATACGCTGTGAGCCTGGCACACATGCTGGCAGGCAGGCAACTGCAATTAGATTACACAAGCAGACTGATGTTTCACAGTCAAAAAAGTTTTTTTTTTTAAATTTACACTACTTTTACACCAGATATGAGTGGTGGCACTGGGCAAGTGGGCACAGTATACGCTGTGAGCCTGGCACACACGCTGGCAGGCAGGCAACTGCAATTAGATTACACTAGCAGACTGATGTTTCACAGTCAAAAAAGTTTTTTTATTTAAATTTACACTACTGTTACACCAGATATGAGTGGTGGCACTGGGCAAGTGGGCCTGGCACACACGCTGGCAGGCAGGCAACTGCAGTTAGATTACACAAGCAGACTGATGTTTCACAGTCAAAAAAGTTTTTTTTTTTTTTTAAATTTACACTACTGTTACACCAGATATGAGTGGTGGCACTGGCAAGTGGTCCTGGCACACACGCTGGCAGGCAGGCAGGCAACTGCAACTAGATTACACTAGCAGACTGATGTTTCGCAGTCAAAAAAGTTTTTTTTTTTAATTTACACTACTGTTACACCAGATATGAGTGGTGGCACTGGGCAAGTGGGCCTGGCACACACACTGGCAGGCAGGCAACTGCAATTAGATTACACTAGCAGACTGATGTTTCACAGTCAAAAAAGTTTTTTTTTTTTAAATTTACAATACTGTTACACCAGATATGAGTGGTGGCACTGGGCAAGTGGGCCTGGCACACACGCTGGCATGCAGGCAACTGCAATTAGATTACACTAGCAGACTGATGTTTCACAGTCAAAAAGTTTTTTTTTTTTTAATTTACACTACTGTTACACCAGATATGAGTGGTGGCACTGGGCAAGTGGGCCTGGCACACACACTGGCAGGCAGGCAACTGCAATTAGATTACACAAGCAGACTGATGTTTCACAGTCAAAAACATTTTTTTTTTTTTTAAATTTACACTACTGTTACACCAGATATGAGTGGTGGCACTGGGCACGTGGGCCTGGCACACACGCTGGCAGGCAGGCAACTGCAATTAGATTACACAAGCAGACTGATGTTTCACAGTCAAAAAAGTTTTTTTTTTTTAAATTTACACTACTGTTACACCAGATATGAGTGGTGGCACTGGGCAAGTGGGCCTGGCACACACGCTGGCAGGCAGGCAACTGCAATTAGATTACACTAGCAGACTGATGTTTCACAGTCAAAAAAGTTTTTTTTTTAAAAAAATTTACACTACTGTTACACCAGATATGAGTGGTGGCACTGGGCAAGTGGGCCTGGCACACACGCTGGCAGGCAGGCAACTGCAATTAGATTACACTAGCAGACTGATATTTCACAGTCAAAAAAGTTTTTTTTTTTTAAATTTACACTACTGTTACACCAGATATGAGTGGTGGCACTGGGCAAGTGGGCCTGGCACACACGCTGGCAGGCAGGCAACTGCAATTAGATTACACAAGCAGACTGATGTTTAACAGTCAAAAAAGTTTTTTTTTTTAACTTTACACTACTGTTACACCAGATATGAGTGGTGGCACTGGGCAAGTGGGCCTGGCACACACACTGGCAGGCAGGCAACTGCAATTAGATTACACAAGCAGACTGATGTTTCACAGTCAAAAATGTTTTTTATTTTTAAATTTACACTACTGTTACACAAGATATGAGTGGTGGCACTGGGCAAGTGGGCACAGTATACGCTGTGAGCCTGGCACACACGCTGGCAGGCAGGCAACTGCAATTAGATTACACTAGCAGACTGATGTTTCACTGTCAAAAAGTTTTTTTTTTTAAATTTACACTACTGTTACACCAGATATGAGTGGTGGCACTGGGCAAGTGGGCCTTGCACACACGCTGGCAGGAAGGCAACTGCAATTAGATTACACAAGCAGACTGATGTTTCAGAGTCAAAAAGGTTGTTTTTTTTTTAAATTTACACTACTGTTACACCCGATATGAGTGGTGGCACTGGACAAGTGGGCTTGGCATACACGCTGGCAGGCAGGCAACTGCAATTAGATTACACTAGCAGACTGATATTTCACTGTCAAAAAAGTTTTTTTTAAAAACTTTACACTACTGTTACACCAGATATGAGTGGTGGCACTGGGCAAGTGGGGCTGGCACACACGCTAGCAGGCAGGCAACTGCAATTAGATTACACTAGCAGACTGATGTTGCACAGTCCAAAAAGTTTTTTTTTAAAAATTTACACTACTGTTACACCAGATATGAGTGGTGGCACTGGGCAAGTGGGCCTGGCACACACACTGGCAGGCAGGCAACTGCAATTAGATTACACAAGCAGACTGATGTTTCACAGTCAAAAAAGTTTTTTTTTTTTAAATTTACACTACTGTTACACCAGATATGAGTGGTGGCACTGGGCAAGTGGGCCTGGCACACACGCTGGCAGGCAGGCAACTGCAATTAGATTACGCAAGCAGACTGATGTTTCACAGTAAAAAAAGTTTTTTTTTTTAAATTTACACTACTGTTACACCAGATATGAGTGGTGGCACTGGGCAAGTGGGCAGAGTATACACTGTGAGCCTGGCACACACGCTAGCAGGCAGGCAACTGCAATTAGATTACACAAGCAGACTGATGTTTCACAGTCAAAAAAGTTTTTTTTTTAAAAATTTACACTACTGTTACACCAGATATGAGTGGTGGCACTGGGCAAGTGGGCACAGTATATGCTGTGAGCCTGGCACACACGCTGGCAGGCAGGCAACTGCAATTAGATTACACTAGCAGACTGATGTTTCACAGTCAAATTTTTTTTTTTTTTTTAAATTTACACTACTGTTACACCAGATATGAGTGGTGGCACTGGGCAAGTGGGCCTGGCACACACGCTGGCAGGCAGGCAACTGCAATTAGATTACACTAGCAGACTGATGTTTCACAGTCAAAAAAGTTTTTTTATTTAAATTTACACTACTGTTACACCAGATATGACTGGTGGCACTGGGCAAGTGGGCCTGGCACACACGCTGGCAGGCAGGCAACTGCAATTAGATTACACTAGCAGACTGATGTTTCACAGTCAAAAACGTTTTTTTTTGTTAAATTTACACTTACACTACTATTAAACAATATATGAGTGGTGGCACTGGGCAAGTGGGCACAGTATACGCTGTGAGCCTGACACAAAAAAGCAGACTGATGTTTCACAGTCCAAAAAGTTTTTTTTTTTTAAATGTACACTTACACTACTATTAAACAAGATATGAGTGGTGGCACTGGGCAAGAGGGCACAGTATACGCTGTGAGCCTGGCACACATGCTGGCAGGCAGGCAACTGCAATTAGATTACACAAGCAGACTGATGTTTCACACTCAAAAAAGTTTTTTTTTTAAATTTACACTACTTTTGCACCAGATATGAGTGGTGGCACTGGGCAAGTGGGCACAGTATATGCTGTGAGCCTGGCACACACGCTGGCAGGCAGGCAACTGCAATTAGATTACACTAGCAAACTGATGTTTCACAGTCAAAAAAGTTTTTTTATTTAAATATACACTACTGTCATACCAGATATGAGTGGTGGCACTGGGCAAGTGGGCCTGGCACACACGCTGGCAGGCAGGCAACTGCAATTAGATTACACAAGCAGACTGATTTTTCACAGTCAAAATTTTTTTTTTTTAAATTTACACTACTGTTAAACCAGATATGAGTGGTGGCACTGGGCAAGTGGTCCTGGCACACACACTGGCAGGCAGGCAACTGCAATTAGATTACACTAGCAGACTGATGTTTCACAGTCAAAAACGTTTTTTTTTGTTAAATTTACACTTACACTACTATTAAACAAGATAAGAGTGGTGGCACTGGGCAAGTGGGCACAGTATATGCTGTGAGCCTGACACAAAAAAGCAGACTGATGTTTCACAGTCCAAAAAGTTTTTTTTTTTTTAAATGTACACTTACACTACTATTAAACAAGATATGAGTGGTGGCACTGGGCAAGTGGGCACAGTATACACTGTGAGCCTGACACAAAAAAGCAGACTGATGTTTCACAGTCCAAAAAGTTTTTTTTTTTTTAAATGTACACTTACACTACTATTAAACAAGATATGAGTGGTGGCACTGGGCAAGTGGGCACAGTATACGCTGTGAGCCTGACACAAAAAAGCAGACTGATGTTTCACAGTCCAAAAAGTTTTTTTTTTAAATGTACACTTACACTACTATTAAACAAGATATGAGTGGTGGCACTGGGCAAGAGGGCACAGTATACGCTGTGAGCCTGGCACACATGCTGGCAGGCAGGCAACTGCAATTAGATTACACAAGCAGACTGATGTTTCACAGTCAAAAAAGTTTTTTTTTTTTAAATTTACACTACTTTTACACCAGATATGAGTGGTGGCACTGGGCAAGTGGGCACAGTATACGCTGTGAGCCTGGCACACACGCTGGCAGGCAGGCAACTGCAATTAGATTACACTAGCAGACTGATGTTTCACAGTCAAAAAAGTTTTTTTATTTAAATTTACACTACTGTTACACCAGATATGAGTGGTGGCACTGGGCAAGTGGGCCTGGCACACACGCTGGCAGGCAGGCAACTGCAGTTAGATTACACAAGCAGACTGATGTTTCACAGTCAAAAAATTTTTTTTTTTTTTTTAAATTTACACTACTGTTACACCAGATATGAGTGGTGGCACTGGCAAGTGGTCCTGGCACACACGCTGGCAGGCAGGCAGGCAACTGCAACTAGATTACACTAGCAGACTGATGTTTCGCAGTCAAAAAAGTTTTTTTTTTTTAATTTACACTACTGTTACACCAGATATGAGTGGTGGCACTGGGCAAGTGGGCCTGGCACACACACTGGCAGGCAGGCAACTGCAATTAGATTACACAAGCAGACTGATGTTTCACAGTCAAAAAAGTTTTTTTTTTTTAAATTTACACTACTGTTACACCAGATATGAGTGGTGGCACTGGGCAAGTGGGCCTGGCACACACGCTGGCAGGCAGGCAACTGCAATTAGATTACACAAGCAGACTGATGTTTCACAGTCAAAAAAGTTTTTTTTTTTAAATTTACACTACTGTTACACCAGATATGAGTGGTGGCACTGGGCAAGTGGGCCTGGCACACACGCTGGCAGGCAGGCAACTGCAATTAGATTACACTAGCAGACTGATGTTTCACAGTCAAAAAAGTTTTTTTTTTTTTTAATTTACACTACTGTTACACCAGATATGAGTGGTGGCACTGGGCAAGTGGGCCTGGCACACACGCTGGCAGGCAGGCAACTGCAATTATATTACACTAGCAGACTGATGTTTCACAGTCAAAAAAGTTTTTTTTTTTAAATTTACACTACTGTTACACCAGATATGAGTGGTGGCACTGGGCAAATGGTCCTGGCACACACGCTGGCAGGCAGGCAACTGCAATTAGATTACACTAGCAGACTGATGTTTCACTGTCAAAAAAGTTTTTTTTTAAAAAATTTACACTACTGTTACACCAGATATGAGTGGTGGCACTGGGCAAGTGGGCCTGGCACACACGCTGGCAGACAGGCAACTGCAATTAGATTACACTAGCAGACTGATGTTTCTCAGTCAAAAAGTTTTTTTTTTTTTAAATTAACACTACTTTTACACCAGATATGAGTGGTGGCACTGGGCAAGTGGGCCTGGCACACACGCTGGCAGGCAGGCAACTGCAATTAGATTACACAAGCAGACTGATGTTTCACAGTCAAAAAAGTTTTTTTTTTTTTTAACTTTACACTACTGTTACACCAGATATGAGTGGTAGCACTGGGCAAGTGGGCCTGGCACACACACTGGCAGGCAGGCAACTGCAATTAGATTACACAAGCAGACTGATGTTTCACAGTCAAAAATGTTTTTTATTTTTAAATTTACACTACTGTTACACCAGATATGAGTGGTGGCACTGGGCAAGTGGGCACAGTATACGCTGTGAACCTGGCACACACGCTGGCAGGCAGGCAACTGCAATTAGATTACACTAGCAGACTGATGTTTCACAGTCAAAAAAGTTTTTTTTTTAAATTTACACTACTGTTACACCAGATATGAGTGGTGGCACTGGGCAAGTGGGCCTGGCACACACGCTGGCAGGCAGGCAACTGCAATTAGATTACGCAAGCAGACTGATGTTTCACAGTCAAAAAAGTTTTTTTTTTAAATTTACACTACTGTTACACCAGATATGAGTGGTGGCACTGGGCAAGTGGGCAGAGTATACACTGTGAGCCTGGCACACACGCTGGCAGGCAGGCAACTGCAATTAGATTACACAAGCAGACTGATGTTTCACAGTCAAAAAAGTTTTTTTTTTTAAATTTACACTACTGTTACACCAGATATGAGTGGTGGCACTGGGCAAGTGGGCACAGTATATGCTGTGAGCCTGGCACACACGCTGGCAGGCAGGCAACTGCAATTAGATTACACTAGCAGACTGATGTTTCACAGTCAAATTTTTTTTTTTTTTTTAAATTTACACTACTGTTACACCAGATATGAGTGGTGGCACTGGGCAAGTGGGCCTGGCACACACGCTGGCAGGCAGGCAACTGCAATTAGATTACACTAGCAGACTGATGTTTCACAGTCAAAAAAGTTTTTTATTTAAATTTACACTACTGTTACACCAGATATGACTGGTGGCACTGGGCAAGTGGGCCTGGCACACACGCTGGCAGGCAGGCAACTGCAATTAGATTACACAAGCAGACTGATTTTTCACAGTCAAATTTTTTTTTTTAAAATTTACACTACTGTTACACCAGATATGAGTGGTGGCACTGGGCAAGTGGTCCTGGCACACACACTGGCAGGCAGGCAACTGCAATTAGATTACACTAGCAGACTGATGTTTCACAGTCAAAAACGTTTTTTTTTGTTAAATTTACACTTACACTACTATTAAACAATATATGAGTGGTGGCACTGGGCAAGTGGGCACAGTATACGCTGTGAGCCTGACACAAAAAAGCAGACTGATGTTTCACAGTCCAAAAAGTTTTTTTTTTTTTAAATGTACACTTACACTACTATTAAACAAGATATGAGTGGTGGCACTGGGCAAGAGGGCACAGTATACGCTGTGAGCCTGGCACACATGCTGGCAGGCAGGCAACTGCAATTAGATTACACAAGCAGACTGATGTTTCACACTCAAAAAAGTTTTTTTTTTTAAATTTACACTACTTTTGCACCAGATATGAGTGGTGGCACTGGGCAAGTGGGCACAGTATATGCTGTGAGCCTGGCACACACGCTGGCAGGCAGGCAACTGCAATTAGATTACACTAGCAAAACTGATGTTTCACAGTCAAAAAAGTTTTTTTATTTAAATATACACTACTGTCATACCAGATATGAGTGGTGGCACTGGGCAAGTGGGCCTGGCACACACGCTGGCAGGCAGGCAACTGCAATTAGATTACACAAGCAGACTGATTTTTCACAGTCAAAATTTTTTTTTTTTAAATTTACACTACTGTTACACCAGATATGAGTGGTGGCACTGGGCAAGTGGTCCTGGCACACACACTGGCAGGCAGGCAACTGCAATTAGATTACACTAGCAGACTGATGTTTCACAGTCAAAAACGTTTTTTTTTTGTTAAATTTACACTTACACTACTATTAAACAAGATATGAGTGGTGGCACTGGGCAAGTGGGCACAGTATATGCTGTGAGCCTGACACAAAAAAGCAGACTGATGTTTCACAGTCCAAAAAGTTTTTTTTTTTTTTTAAATGTACACTTACACTACTATTAAACAAGATATGAGTGGTGGCACTGGGCAAGTGGGCACAGTATACACTGTGAGCCTGACACAAAAAAGCAGACTGATGTTTCACAGTCCAAAAAGTTTTTTTTTTTTAAATGTACACTTACACTACTATTAAACAAGATATGAGTGGTGGCACTGGGCAAGTGGGCACAGTATACGCTGTGAGCCTGACACAAAAAAGCAGACTGATGTTTCACAGTCCAAAAAGTTTTTTTTTTAAATGTACACTTACACTACTATTAAACAAGATATGAGTGGTGGCACTGGGCAAGAGGGCACAGTATACGCTGTGAGCCTGGCACACATGCTGGCAGGCAGGCAACTGCAATTAGATTACACAAGCAGACTGATGTTTCACAGTCAAAAAAAGTTTTTTTTTTTTTAAATTTACACTACTTTTACACCAGATATGAGTGGTGGCACTGGGCAAGTGGGCACAGTATACGCTGTGAGCCTGGCACACACGCTGGCAGGCAGGCAACTGCAATTAGATTACACTAGCAGACTGATGTTTCACAGTCAAAAAAGTTTTTTTATTTAAATTTACACTACTGTTACACCAGATATGAGTGGTGGCACTGGGCAAGTGGGCCTGGCACACACGCTGGCAGGCAGGCAACTGCAATTAGATTACACAAGCAGACTGATTTTTCACAGTCAAAAAAAGTTTTTTTTTTAAATTTACACTACTGTTACACCAGATATGAGTGGTGGCACTGGGCAAGTGGGCCTGGCACACACGCTGGCAGGCAGGCAACTGCAGTTAGATTACACAAGCAGACTGATGTTTCACAGTCAAAAAAGTTTTTTTTTTTTTTTAAATTTACACTACTGTTACACCAGATATGAGTGGTGGCACTGGCAAGTGGTCCTGGCACACACGCTGGCAGGCAGGCAGGCAACTGCAACTAGATTACACTAGCAGACTGATGTTTCGCAGTCAAAAAAGTTTTTTTTTTAAATTTACACTACTGTTACACCAGATATGAGTGGTGGCACTGGGCAAGTGGGCCTGGCACACACGCTGGCAGGCAGGCAACTGCAATTAGATTACACTAGCAGACTGATGTTTCACAGTCAAAATTTTTTTTTTTTTTTTAATTTACACTACTGTTACACCAGATATGAGTGGTGGCACTGGGCAAGTGGGCCTGGCACACACACTGGCAGGCAGGCAACTGCAATTAGATTACACAAGCAGACTGATGTTTCACAGTCAAAAAAGTTTTTTTTTTTTTAAATTTACACTACTGTTACACCAGATATGAGTGGTGGCACTGGGCAAGTGGGCCTGGCACACACGCTGGCAGGCAGGCAACTGCAATTAGATTACAGAAGCAGACTGATGTTTCACAGTCAAAAAAGTTTTTTTTTTTAAATTTACACTACTGTTACACCAGATATGAGTGGTGGCACTGGGCAAGTGGGCCTGGCACACACGCTGGCAGGCAGGCAACTGCAATTAGATTACACTAGCAGACTGATGTTTCACAGTCAAAAAAGTTTTTTTTTTTTTAAATTTACACTACTGTTACACCAGATATGAGTGGTGGCACTGGGCAAGTGGGCCTGGCACACACGCTGGCAGGCAGGCAACTGCAATTAGATTACACTAGCAGACTGATGTTTCACAGTCAAAAAAGTTTTTTTTTTAAAATTTACACTACTGTTACACCAGATATGAGTGGTGGCACTGGGCAAATGGTCCTGGCACACACGCTGGCAGGCAGGCAACTGCAATTAGATTACACTAGCAGACTGATGTTTCACTGTCAAAAAAGTTTTTTTTTAAAAAATTTACACTACTGTTACACCAGATATGAGTGGTGGCACTGGGCAAGTGGGCCTGGCACACACGCTGGCAGACAGGCAACTGCAATTAGATTACACTAGCAGACTGATGTTTCTCAGTCAAAAAGTTTTTTTTTTTAAATTAACACTACTTTTACACCAGATATGAGTGGTGGCACTGGGCAAGTGGGCCTGGCACACACGCTGGCAGGCAGGCAACTGCAATTAGATTACACAAGCAGACTGATGTTTCACAGTCAAAAAAGTTTTTTTTTTTTTTTAACTTTACACTACTGTTACACCAGATATGAGTGGTAGCACTGGGCAAGTGGGCCTGGCACACACACTGGCAGGCAGGCAACTGCAATTAGATTACACAAGCAGACTGATGTTTCACAGTCAAAAAAGTTTTTTTTTTTAATTTACACTACTGTTACACCAGATATGAGTGGAGGCACTGGGCAAGTGGGCCTGGCACACACGTTGGCAGGCAGGCAACTGCAATTAGATTACGCAAGCAGACTGATGTTTCACAGTCAAAAAAGTTTTTTTTTTTAATTTACACTACTGTTACACCAGATATGAGTGGTGGCACTGGGCAAGTGGGCACAGTATACGCTGTGAGCCTGGCACACACGCTGGCAGGCAGGCAACTGCAATTAGATTACACAAGCAGACTGATGTTTCACAGTCAAAAAAGTTTTTTTTTTTTAAATTTACACTACTGTTACACCAGATATGAGTGGTGGCACTGGGCAAGTGGGCACAGTATACGCTGTGAGCCTGGCACACACGCTGGCAGGCAGGCAACTGCAATTAGATTACACTAGCAGACTGATGTTTCACAGTCAAATTTTTTTTTATTTTTAAATTTACACTACTGTTACACCAGATATGAGTGGTGGCACTGGGCAAGTGGGCACAGTATACGCTGTGAGCCTGGCACACACACTGGCAGGCAGGCAACTGCAATTAGATTACACTAGCAGACTGATGTTTCACAGTCAAAAAAGTTTTTTTTTTTAAATTTACACTACTGTTACACCAGATATGAGTGGTGGCACTGGGCAAGTGGGCCTGGCACACACGCTGGCAGGAAGGCAACTGCAATTAGATTACACATGCAGATTGATGTTTCACAGTCAAAAAGTTTTTTTTTTTTTTTAATTGACACTACTGTTACACCAGATATGAGTGGTGGCACTGGGCAAGTGGGCTTGGCATACATGCTGGCAGGCAGGCAACTGCAATTAGATTACACTAGCAGACTGATGTTTCTCAGTCAAAAAGTTTTTTTTTTTAAATTAACACTACTTTTACACCAGATATGAGTGGTGGCACTGGGCAAGTGGGCCTGGCACACACGCTGGCAGGCAGGCAACTGCAATTAGATTACACAAGCAGACTGATGTTTCACAGTCAAAAAAGTTTTTTTTTTTTTTTAACTTTACACTACTGTTACACCAGATATGAGTGGTAGCACTGGGCAAGTGGGCCTGGCACACACGTTGGCAGGCAGGCAACTGCAATTAGATTACGCAAGCAGACTGATGTTTCACAGTCAAAAAAGTTTTTTTTTTTAATTTACACTACTGTTACACCAGATATGAGTGGTGGCACTGGGCAAGTGGGCACAGTATACGCTGTGAGCCTGGCACACACGCTGGCAGGCAGGCAACTGCAATTAGATTACACAAGCAGACTGATGTTTCACAGTCAAAAAAGTTTTTTTTTTTTAAATTTACACTACTGTTACACCAGATATGAGTGGTGGCACTGGGCAAGTGGGCACAGTATACGCTGTGAGCCTGGCACACACGCTGGCAGGCAGGCAACTGCAATTAGATTACACTAGCAGACTGATGTTTCACAGTCAAATTTTTTTTTATTTTTAAATTTACACTACTGTTACACCAGATATGAGTGGTGGCACTGGGCAAGTGGGCACAGTATACGCTGTGAGCCTGGCACACACACTGGCAGGCAGGCAACTGCAATTAGATTACACTAGCAGACTGATGTTTCACAGTCAAAAAAGTTTTTTTTTTTAAATTTACACTACTGTTACACCAGATATGAGTGGTGGCACTGGGCAAGTGGGCCTGGCACACACGCTGGCAGGAAGGCAACTGCAATTAGATTACACATGCAGATTGATGTTTCACAGTCAAAAAGTTTTTGTTTTTTTTTTAATTGACACTACTGTTACACCAGATATGAGTGGTGGCACTGGGCAAGTGGGCTTGGCATACATGCTGGCAGGCAGGCAACTGCAATTAGATTACACTAGCAGACTGATATTTCACAGTCAAAAAAGTTTTTTTTTTAAATTTACACTACTGTTACACCAGATATGAGTGGTGGCACTGGGCAAGTGGGCCTGGCACACACACTGGCAGGCAGGCAACTGCAATTAGATTACACTAGCAGACTGATATTTCACAGTCAAAAAAGTTTTTTTTTTAAATTTACACTACTGTTACACCAGATATGAGTGGTGGCACTGGGCAAGTGGGCCTGGCACACACACTGGCAGGCAGGCAACTGCAATTAGATTACACTAGCAGACTGATGTTTCACAGTCAAAAAAGTTTGTTTTTTTTAAATTTACACTACTGTTACACCAGATATGAGTGGTGGCACTGGGCACGTGGGCCTGGCACACACGCTGGCAGGAAGGCAACTGCAATTAGATTACACATGCAGACTGATGTTTCACAGTCAAAAAGTTTTTTTTTTTTTAATTTACACTACTGTTACACCAGATATGAGTGGTGGCACTGGGCAAGTGGGCTTGGCATACATGCTGGCAGGCAGGCAACTGCAATTAGATTACACTAGCAGACTGATATTTCACAGTCAAAAAAGTTTTTTTAAAAAATTTACACTACTGTTACACCAGATATGAGTGGTGGTACTGGGCAAGTGGGCCTGGCACAAACGCTGGCAGGCAGGCAACTGCAATTAGATTACACTAGCAGACTGATGTTTCACAGTCCAAAAAGTTTTTTTTTAAAATTTACACTACTGTTACACCAGATATGAGTGGTGGCACTGGGCATGTGGCTTGGCAGGCAGGCAACTGCAATTAGATTACACAGGGAAAAAAAACAGACTGATGTTCTAGCCCTAAAAAGGGCTTTTTGGAGTGCTGTCCTTACAGCAGAGATCAGATGAGTCCTTCAGGACTGTAGTGGACACTGAATACACTAGCCTAGCTATCAATTTCCCTATTAAATCAGCAGCAGCTACACTGTCCCTCCTCTCACTAAGAATGCAGCTTCCGAATGAATCTAAAATGGCTGCTGTCCAGGAGCTGGGAGGGTCTGGGAGGGAGGGTCTGCTGCTGATTGGCTGGAATGTGTCTGCAGACTGTGAGATACAGGGTCAAAGTTTACTCAATGATGACGAATATGTTCGCCCGCCGTTGCAAACGTGAACAAGCTATGTTCGCCGGGAACTATTCGCCGACAAACAATTCGCGACATCACTAATGTGCATAGGTGCATTTCAATTTAAAATGGAATAATCTTTGCAATATACGTTCATTAGCAAAAATATTTCTAGTAAAAGTTCTTACTGTTTTTCAGCAGCATACACACATATCCTTTAAGGGCCTGTGCACCAGTATTCAAACACTATGCTAGTCAGTGGTGGTGTATATTGCTTCTAGTGACATGATTTCTGTCATAGAAACAACTACTGACTCTCTGAGCAACTACTGACTCTCTTTCATGTTTTACCTTTATATCCCTTTAAAAATCAGACCTGCAAACTTTAAAAACAGAGGTGTCTATTTAGTCCATTTGCTGAGCCATGCAAATTGCTGTGGATGGCATCCTGCGGGTTTATCACATTAGAAACCACTACATTTAAATTATTTTTGCCCTCACTTGGCATTAAAAGGGGAACTACTCCAGAAGTGGTTTTGTATTTGCTGCACTTACCCCATTAGGGGACTACTGTGTTTTTCACAGTATCAGAAGCAAAAAGCCTGTGATGTTTCATGTCTAATTTGCATATCTTACCCAGAATCCTCTGGTGTCATTCATACAGTGTATATGGAGTTTCTATATGTAAAGGCAAGCAGGATACTTGCCTAGATGTGCTAATTGCCTATGCAATAATTTCTGCTATTTTACTTTTATGAAATAGAGGATTTTAATCCCATGCTTTTATCTCCACCATAATTTAAATGTAAGTATATATATATATATATATATATATATATATATATATATATATATATATATATATATACAGTATATACAATTTTATTTTTAAAAACAAAAGCTATTAAAAACATTTACATTAAAACTAATACTTTTTCACTTTTTTATTTCAACAGCCTCTTTAAAACAATTTTTGCTTTTTCAAGTGTATCTTGGCTGCACAGATTTTTATTTCTTATGGCATGGATAGTCCACAATTTACAATTACTAGTGAGATATTCAACTCCTGACCAGCAGGAGGAGGCAAAGAGCACCCCAGCAGAGCTGTAAAGTGTCACTTCTCTTCCATAATCCCCAGTCATTCTCTTTGCCTCTATCACTGGAGGATGTGCGAAGATGGTGTCTGAAGATATTTAATCCTTTACTGTGTACTTTTCCCTGTAAGTAAGGATTGGGGCTATGCTATGTCCATGTCAATCTCTTTAGTAAGAGTAATGGTGGCTTTTAGCAGTTAGAAGACGGCAAGGTGGTCTTTGCTTAACTTCTAACATTATTGCTACCCCTATATAGAAAACCAGGGTTGGTTACTCTGTTCTTTCTGTTTCTACAGGTCCCTGTCAGAGGTGATATATCCGACACACCTAAGAATATGTTCCCTGTCCTGCCTAGGATCCTCAGGTAAGTGATTTCCCTTCTAGGTTTGAATGAACCAGCACTTAAGGGGTTAAATACCCTGTGGATTGTTTCTTTTAAATCATATCCTGGGGATGTCCTATATTCAAGAGGTTTACAGGCAGGGGCTTATTTTTGATGTACTGCTAAGGGGAATTTTAACGTTTATTTCAGTTAAGCACAGAGGCTGGCATAATAGGGACAATTAGGCATTCTCTACATATGAGGGGCATATGTTAAATGGCATTATGTGTTGAACTTGCATGATTAATGAGGCTTACTTAATAGGTGCTTTATTTTTACAATATGTGTTCTGGGAACGGCCGGTTTTTTTTTTGCTGTCTGTGGCGCAGTTGATTTTGTATTGCGGTCATGTGACCTGCCTCTGCGCTTCCATTTTTAAGGTTTTGCAGATTGGAGCCGACTGTGCGTGGGGAGTTTGCCGATCGTATTGGATATACAGACCGGAGTGTTTTTACATAGTTGGAGTGTGTTTAACAAACATATATCAGCTGCTACCTACATTTTGATCTGGTTTGTTTTTTCTACTGCAGTTCTGTTTCCATCTAGTGAGATTTCTCTTCTGAGTCTACGAAGTGGTGAGTCCTCAACAGAGTTGAGATTTTTTGATGTGCCTGATTCATTTTTTCTTTTGTATATATAGAAAATGTTAGCTTTATTTGTTTATCTTTATTTAAACTTTATTTTGCTAGTGGGGGCAAATTTCCTTTACCATGGACCCTGAAGAAAATTATAATATGCCTTTTGAAAAATGTTTATACTGCTTGGAGGCTCAGATTATTTCACCTGTGCAGTTTTGCTCCTCTTGTTTAGACAAGATGCATTTGACTAAAAATAAAAGTTCCCATTCAGAGACATCTGTCTCTCAGGATAATGTTGTCCTTGCCATGCCTCAGCTTAACCCTCAAATGTCACAAGCTTTAGCAGTGTCACATGCAGTACCCTGGGGTTCCTCTCAACATACTCCTGGGGGTGTTTATTTACCAGGAGATTTTGCTGTGCATATAACTTCTGTGGTTTATGCTGCTTTATCAGCATTTCTCGTTGCTGGTAAGCGCAAGAGGAAATCTAAAAATATTTCAGTTAAGAAGGGTTCTGAATCCGCTAAAGCTGCATTAGTCAGTGTCTCTCAATTATCTGATGAAGATGATACCTCAGTGGCTTCTGAGGGTGAGATATCTGACTGTGATTCTGTAGTGGAAAATTCTACAGCTTCAGAGGAGGTTAATGTTAGATTTAAGCTAGAACACCTCTGGTTACTTTTGAAGGAGGTTCTTGCTACTTTGGATGACTCAGGCTCATCTGTCGCTGAGGACCCAAAGAAGTCTAGTAAACTAAACAGAGTATATGATGTTCCTTTATCTGTGGAATTTTTTTTAGTTCCAGACCGTATGTCGGAAATTATTGCTCAGGAATGGGATTAGCCAGGGATTCCTTTCTCCCCGTCCCCTGTTTTCAAGAAGATGTTTCCTATTGCTAACTCTAAATGTGACTCGTGGTGCACAGTGCCTACGGTAGAAGGAGCTATTTCTACTCTAGCCGAGAAAACCACTATTCCTATTGAGGATAGTTGTTCTTTTAAGGATCCCATGAATAAGAAGCTAGAGACTTACTTAAAAAAGATGTACATTCATCAGGGATTACAATGTCAACCTGCTGAAAGTATTGCTATTGTTGCGGGCCCAGCATCTTATTGGTGCAATGCCTTGTCTGACCTGATTTCAGAAGAGACTACTATAGAGAAGATCCAGGATAGGACCAAGGCTCTTAAACTGGCCAATACTTTTATCTGTTATGGCAACATGCAAGTGATCACACTGGGAGCTAAGTTGTCTGGCTTCGCTGTTCTAACTCGGAGAGCTCTGTGGTTAAAATCTTAGTCTGCAGATGCATCTTCTAAGTCCAAACTTCTGTCTTTACCTTTTAAGGGCAAGACTTTATTTGGGCCTGGTCTGGCGGAGACGATTTATGAGATTACGGGTGGAAAGGGATCTTTCCTTCCTCAGAGCAAGAAGAATAGACCTAAGGGTCACCAGAATTAGAATTTTCGTTCCTTTCATAACTTCTAGGGACAGAAGTCTTCCTCCTCCTCTTCCAAGCCAGAGCAATCCAGGACCTCATGGAGATTCAGTCAGCCTTGGAATAAGGGGAAGCAAGCAAAGAAGCCTTCCGCTGATTCTAAATCAGCATAAAGGGACCGCCCCCGATCCAGTCTTGGATAAAGTGGGGGGCAGGCTCTCTCTTTTTCGGCAGGCTTGGTTACACAATGGGAAGTTGATTTTCTGAGCAGGCAGACCTTTCATCCCAGGGAGTGGGCTCCATTTGCTCTCCTTCCATGTCATTGCTCGTATCAAACAAGAGAGGGCGATGGTGATTCTTATAGTTCCTGCCTGGCCTCGCAGGATCTAGTTTGCAGATCTGGTGAAAAAGTAATCTCTTCCACCTTGAAGGTTACCTCTGAGGAAGGACCTTCTACTTCAGGGTCCCTTCCTCCACCCAAATTTGGAATCTCTGAAGTTGACTGCTTGGAGATTGAACGCCTAGTTTTGGCTAAGCGTGACTTCTCTGAGAAGGTTATTAAAACCATGTTTCAGGCTCGAAAGACTGTAACTCATAGGATTTACCTTAAGGTATGGTGTAAATATCTTTATTGGTTTGAATCGAAAGTTTCTCTTGGAGCAGAGTAAGGGTTCGTTGAATCTTGACCTTTCTTCAGAATGGCCTGGAGAAGGGTATGTCAGTCAGCACTCTGAAGGGTCAGATTTCTGCACTGTCTATTCTTTTGCACAAATGTCTGGCAGATCTGCCAGATGTTCAATCTTTTGTTCAGACCCTGGTCAGAATCAGGCCTGTGTTTACACCTGTTGCTCCTCCTTGGAGCCTTAATCTTGTGCTTAAAGTTTTGAAACAGGTTCAGTTTGAGCCGATGCATTCTGTTGATATTAAGTTGTTATCTTGGAAGGTTTTGTTTCTTCTTGCTATTTCTTCTGCTCGCAGAGTTTCTGAGCTTTCGGCTCTGCAGTGTGATTCCCCTTAGCTTATTTTTCATGCGAATAAAACGGTCCTACATACTAAGCTAGAATTTCTTCATAAGGTAGTGTGGGATCGCAATATTAATCAGGAAATTGTTGTTCCTTCTTTTTGCCCCAATCCTTCTTCTCAGAAGGAACGTCTTTTGCATAACCTGGATGTTGTGCATGCCCTTAAACTTTACCTTCAAGCAACTAAAGACTTTCGTCAATCTTCCATCCTGTTCGTTGTTTTTTCTGGTAAGCATAAAGGCCTTAAAAAATGAAGCATCGTGGAGCAAATCTGCAAGGCGGACACTTGGTCCTCATTGCATACTTTTCCCAAATTCTACAAATTTGATACTTTTGCCTCAGCTGAGGCTTCCTTTGGTAGAAAAGTTCTTCAAGAGGTGGGGCCTTCTGTTTAGGTCCGCATGTCTTGTTCTTACTCCCTTTTTCATTCTGTGTCCTCTAGCTTGGATATTGGTTCCCATTAGTAATTGGAAATCATGGACTATCCATGCCACAGGAAAGAAAACAAAATGTATGCTTACTTGATAAATTATTTTTTTTCCGGGCATGGATAGTCCACGACTCGCCCTTATTTAATTAAGATGGCAAATGTTTTGGTATAAACATAAGGCACCTCTATACCCTTGTGTTATCTTCTTTTTCCATTTACCTTTGGCCAAATGACTGGGGCTTATGGGTAAGAGAAGTGACACTTAACAGCTCTGCTAGGGTGCTCTTTGCTTCCTCCTGCTGGCCAGGAGTTGAATATCCCACTAGTAATTGGAAATCGTGGACTCTCCATGCCCGAAAAGAAAGACATTTATCAGGTAAGCATATATTTTGTTTTTAATGTAAAAATGTACGCGCATTGCACAATTTGAGAAACCTGAATATGTCTCTACACTTTTCCATTTTCATGATTTTATGCTACACTCTCAGTGCTACTTGAAAGAAGCAGCTATTTGATTTGTGTATGTTTTCTATTCTATTATGTTAGGGCAAGATTACGAGTTGAGCAAATATTTGCACTTCCATGAACCTGTAATCTCGACCCAGTTTTGTTATTTCTGCGTGCGCTACTGAGCATGAGATTACGGGTTGGGAGCACTTCCTCACCTCACCTGCAATATCTCCGAGCTATGTCTGTATATATAAGGTAAAAAAAATCAAAATAATCCATAGAATATATAAATATTTTTACAGTATCTATAATAATTTTTAATAATTATTATAAAGTTTTTTTTTATATTTTTTATGTTAAGGGCAAGATTACAAATGGAAAGCTAAAATATCATGTGCCTGCAAATGGGTGTGCGATAACTGAGCAGCCATTACAATAGGCTGGTTATTGCTACCGCAAGCTCTCGGAAGCAAATAGCGCTCAGAAAATTATAATGCATCTTGCTCTCCCACATAACAGCAGCTCTCCTGGGGAATGACAGAATCTTTACAGTCTTCAAATTATTTGTGGGACGCATGTTCCATTTTCTATCTAAGTGGATGGTAACATTATATATATAAAGATTTGTGTATTGTGAATTTTTGCACTGTTACATCCCTTTAACCCTTTAATGACCACAGCACTTTTCCATTTTCTGTCCGTTTGGGACCAAGGCTATTTTTACACTTTTGCGGTGTTTGTGTTTAGCTGAAATTTTCCTCTTACTCATTTACTGTACCCACACATATTATATACCGTTTTTCTCGCCATTAAATGAACTTTCAAAATATACCATTATTTTCATCATATCTTATAATTTACTATAAAAAAATTTATAAAATATGAGGAAAAAATGGAAAAAAACACACTTTTTCTAACTTTGACCCCCAAAATCTGTTACACATCTACAACCACCAAAAAACACCCATGCTAAATAGTTTCTAAATTTTGTCCTGAGTTTAGAAATACCCAATGTTTACATTTTCTTTGCTTTTTTTGCAAGTTATAGGGCAATAAATACAAGTAGCACTCTGCCATTTCCAAACCACTTTTTTTCAAAATTAGCGCTAGTTACATTAGAACACTAATATCTTTCAGGAATCTCTAAATATCCATTGACATGTATATATTTTTTTTTAGAAGACATCCCAAAGTATTGATCTAGGCCCATTTTGGTATATTTCATGCCACCATTTCACCGCCGAATGCAATCAAATAAAACATTTTTTTCACTTTTTCACAAATTTTTTCACAAACTTTAGGTTTTTCACTGAAATTATTTACAAACAACTCATGAAATTATGGCATAAATGGTTGTAAATGCTTCTCTGGGATCCCCTTTGTTCATAAATAGCAGACATATATGGCTTTGGCTTTGCTTTTTGGTAATTTGAAGGCTGCTAAATGCCACTGCGCACCACACGTGTATTATGCCCAGCAGTGAATGGGTTAATTAGGGAGCATGTAGGGAGCTTCTAGGGTTAATTTTAGCTCTAGTGTAGTGTAGTAGACAACCCCAAGTATTTATCTAGGCCCATTTTGGTATATTTCATGCCACCATTTCACCGCCAAAAGCAATCAAATAAAAAAAAAATTCTTCACTTTTTCAAACTTTAGGTTTCTCACTAAAATTATTTACAAACAGCTTGTGCAATTATGGCACAAATGGTTGTAAATGCTTCTCTGGGATCCCCTTTGTTCAGAAATAGCAGACATATATGGCTTTGGCGTTGCTTTTTGGTAATTAGAAGGCCGCTAAATGCTGCTGCGCATCACATGTGTATTATGGCCAGCAGTGAAGGGGTTAATTAGGTAGTTTGTAGGGAGCTTGCAGGGTTAATTTTAGCTTTAGTGTAGAGATCAGACTCCCACTGACACATGCCACCCCCTGATCCCTCCCAAACAGCTCTCTTCCCTCCCCCACCCCACAATTGTCCCCGCCATCTTAAGTACTGGCAGAAAGTCTGCCAGTACTAAAATAGAAGGTATTAAAAAAAAAAATACATTTTTTAAGCATATTTACATATGCTGCTATGTAGGGTCCCCCCTTAGCCCCCAACCTCCCTAATCCCCCCAAAATAGCTCCCTAACCCTCCCCCTCTGCCTTATTGGAGCCATCTTGGGTACTGGCAGCTGTCTGCCAGTACCCAGTTTGCAAATAAAAATGTTTTTTTTTATTATTTGTTATTTGTTTCTGTAGTGTAGCTTCCCCCCCCCCCACAGTCCAATATCCCACCAGCCAAACCGATCACTAAATAAATATAACTACCCCTTTGATCCCCACTTCTAACTAAAAATTTTCTGTAGCGTAGTGGTTCCCACCCGCTCCCTCCCCGTCCACGCGCGCGTCCGTGCGCGCCCCCCGGTCGTCCCCGCCCCCGATCCCGCCCCCTCCGCATCACAAAGGCCATCGATGGCCGCCACCCGCCTCCCACACCGGCTCCCACCCACCAACGAACGTAGCCGTTAATGTCCGGTGCAGAGAGGGCCACAGAGTGGCTCTCTCTGCACCGGATGGCTAAAAATGGTTATTGCAGGATGCCTCGATATCGAGGCATCACTGCAATAACCAGAAAGCAGCTGGAAGCGAGCAGGATCGCTTCCAGCTGCTTTCCACACCGAGGACGTGCAGGGTACGTCCTCAGGCGTTAACTGCCTTTTTTTTTTAGGACGTACCCTGCACGTCCTCGGTCGTTAAGGGGTTAATGCAGGTTAAATCATCAAGCTCCTCATCACATCACTTACTCTTAAGCACATAATTTGCATAGGAAGAATAATTTTACAGTAAGTACCAAAATAAGCAGTATCTGTATAACTGGACACCACAAAGCACACTAGTTTATAAATGTAATAAAAAGGTAGTAGGGAAGATTCTGCTAACTATAGACCAGTCAGTTGTACCTCAATTGCAGGGAAATAAATGTAAACTCTTTTAAAGGAAAGACTTGTGTCTTACCTTCAGACAAACAACTTAGAAGACAAAGGACAGCATGGATTCACTGCTGGAAGATCATGTCAGACTAATCTTATTGATTTTTTTTACCATAAAACTAAATTAATAAACCAGGGAGGAGCCGTAGATTTAGTGTATATAGACTTTATTAAAGCATTTGACACTGTCCCACACAACAAACCTATTCATGCTAAAATTGTTAAGTGGGTAGAATGCTGGCTTAAGGACAGAAGGCAGTGGGTTGCAATTAATTGAGTATATTCAAAGAAGGGGTCAGTTACTAGTGGTGTTCCCCTAGGGTCAGTTCTTAGTCTTGTTTTGTTTAACATGTTCATAAGTGATATTGGAAGTGGGTTTCAGGGGAAGCTTTGCTTGTATGATGATGTTTCAATAATTTTTAAGAAAGTTGATGTTCCAAATGAGCGTTGATATAAAAAAAACTGGAGGACTAGGCAAATAAATGGGATTTAAAATGTAATATTAGCAAGAGCAAAATTATGCATAGAGAATAAAAAACAAACAAAGGCCAATTAAAGTCTCAATGGTACATTACTTACTGTAACTAAAGAGTCAAATACTTGGCTGCATTGGGAGAGGTATTAGTATCAGACATAGCAGGGTTCTTATGTCACTTTACAGATCGCTAGCAAGGCCTCATCTGTAATATAGGGTAGTGTTTTATAGACTATGGGGCCTATTTAAGAATGAGTGGACATGATCTGATATTGCGGATCATGTCAGCTGCACGTCGATAAATGCCGATAGCATATGCTCTCTGCATTTATCATTGCACCAGCATTTCTTGTGAACTGCTGGTGCAATACCGCCCCCTGCAGATTCGCTAGCAGGGGGTGTCAATCAACCCGATCGTATTGGATCGGGTTGATTTTCGACAATGTCTGTCTGCTGTCTCAGAGCAGGTGGACAGGTTATGGAGCAGCGGCCAGAAACACGGGGCATCAAGCTCCATACGGAGCTTGATAAATAGCCCCCATAGCTCCAGTAGGATATAAATAACTAAAAACTGTACAAAGGAGGGCTGCTAAAATAGTACATGTTCTAAAATATAAAATGTAAAAAGAAAGACTTTTTGACCTAAATATGTATAGTTTAGAGGTGAGAAGGGAAAGAGATGACATGATAGAAACCTTCAAATATATGAAGGGACTTAATAAAGTGGGAGCTGAAAGCCTTTTCTACATTAAAGGGACATTAAACACTAAATACATGCTAGATAGAATGTTGCATTCAAAGAAAAGATTAGTCCATGACTAACATGTAGATTTATTTTTTAAAGTTTCATTAGTTGTTTAAAAAGGTGACAAAAAATGTGTAAAGTTTGAGTGTCTATAAAACACTGGGAGCTGCCATGTTGTAACTTGTGTTACCTTCTCTGCTGTGGCCAATTAGAGACAGTTATACATAGGTCATTAGAGTGTGCAGCCAATGGTTGTGCTGGATTTAACAGAGTTCTGCACTTCCATTTCTAACAGGAACTGAAAAGCTCACAACTTCAGAATGGAATTACAGGCAAAGAGGACAAAATAAATAATGAAAGTATATTGCAGAGTTGTTTTATTATATACAATTTATAATTTTATATTACCATCTCAAAGTGTTTAATGTCCCTTTAAAAGAAATACCAAAACAAGGGGTCACAATCTTAAGTTAGAGTGTAGCAGATTCAGGAAAAATGTGAGGAAGCAATGTTTTTTTTTTTGTTTCTTTTATAATAATTTATTATTGAGGTATTTAAGGAAGTACAGACAATCAATAAATTACATTTTTTCAGGCTTGTCATACAACTAAATGCGCATGTATCTCAAAATACAATGTTCTACACAGAAAAAAAGAGAATATAATAAGTATCGCAAAATACAATGTTCTACTCAAAAAAGAAAATAAAGAATCGTTACAGAACAAAGTGATGTGCCAGAAAATGGAAATGTCTCAAAATATAATGGTTTGTACGAAGAAATTAAGCAAACAATACAGCACCTCAGTTTTGATGATTTAAACAATATGTATAGTCATATATCCCCATCAAATATAAGTAAAAACAAAACTAGTGGAATGTTATCCACAAATAGTAAACAAGGGCCTCTTATGGACCCCTAAAATATTACCGTGGACTGAAATGGGGATTTCAGGGGAAGTAGAAAAATAGGGTCACTGTTGGACTCATAAAGACTATAGTATGTTTTTTTCTAACTATAATTCAATCTTAATAGATCCCCTTAAAGTATGGTGAAATATGAAGTTAAATATTTTCCCCCATTAATAAACAGAGGCCTCTCTTGGACCCCTAACAGATAACTATGGTTCAATGGGGAACTTTTTGGGGAAAAAAACATAATTATTTTAATATAAACTCTATAGTGCATAAAATACTAGATCTATCAATACGTAAAAAAAATGGTCATTATCATTAACACTATAAATTAGAATTACGTAGCTAGCGCAGACTATATAAGTACAAAACAGATATAGTAGACATAAGCAGAACCTCTGCAGTATAATACTGGTTGACTATATATGGAGAGTGAAATACAAAATATTAAAGACAATATTTATCAATCTATTATCCTAAGAATCACCACAGTCAACTAAATATTTAGTCTATGAGCTGTCTCTTGTAAAATGTATATACCTATGCAACAAGAGTATATGGCTAAGCATATATGAGCTTGCACTGGAATCAGCCCATACCTTTCTACACAAACTTTACAGATTTAACCATATAACTATAATAAATAACAGTAAAAAACAAAACAAACAAAAAAAAACCAAGTATATTAGTCAACCTTTAAGATGCACATAAGACTTTTAATAAATATATCTCTTCAACTTGCTATTTGTTATCCCACCTAGCTAGATTTGGTTTACTCTCAAATATTAAGTAAATACATACAGGTACTGGTATTAGTGTCTATCAAACATACTTAAGTAAATATATAAGCTGGACATCTGCAATATAATACTAAGGGGTCGATTTATCAAGCTATGGTCGACAGGGGCGTACATATGTGCCCCTATCTGCCGCAGCTCGCCTCTGGTGGGCTGAATTCAGCTGCCGGAATTCAGCATTGCATAAGAGCACAATTTTGCACTGTTGTTCAACGCAGCCCCCTTTTTGCGCACAGCTAATCACTCATGGGCAGGAGCTGTCAATCTTTCTGGTCAGACGAAGAAGAGGTTAGGGAAGCAGCGTTCTGATGACTGCTGCTTCATAAATATGGACTGCAGGTTCTCTTGTGAGAACCTGCAGTCGTAGGGGGCGAAGGCTGGTGAAGCCTTCAATACATTGAACCCTTTAGTGGCTCTAAGTGGAGAATAAACTACAGGGCACTAAATTAAACATATTTATCAATACTTCTACAGTTACTGTATATGGCCACTTGTGGACCCATGGATAGACTATTTGTGAGCTTCCAAACCACTTTTTAATGGATTAGTTAATACAGAGTAAGAAAGTAGAAATAAAATTTGTTTAGTCTCTACCCCAACTACAGTATCTTATATAGCAGGTAGGAGCAGTTACATGCATACCTACTTCCAGACCAGAGCTGCTTTTAATGCTATAGATAAATAAGTCAAACCATAGGACCATAGAATTTGCACAATAAATTGTCTTATCTAATAGAACTGTAGAAAGGAGTCACATTTCAAGTGATAATGAACTTTGTGATCTACAATAAATGAGCATGAAAGAACACAGGACTTAAAATAAAGCTTCGAGCACATGGCTATCATAAAGTCCAATATGTTCTTACAAACATCTAACCCAGCACACAATAGCAGTAAGTCCAGCTCACATAATTCGCTCCAACCAAGTTCCCAAGAACCCAGCAGTATAATATATCACCCCACTCCAGTCCCAAAGTATTTAATGTCCTCTGTGCAGAGTGTATAAGAGAGACTAGCAGTAGACCATCGGAAGCCGGTCCAGCTTCCACTAAAATCAGGGAACCACAGGGCTTGAGCATAATTTCCCAGGTCAGTGCGGTATAGATAGAAGGAATAGCCTAAGGAAAGCTTGATGTTGGCACCACTCAACAGTACTTGAGACACAACAGCTGAATGCTTTGTCACTCGTACTTCATAAAGATCCAGAACCTGCTCAGGGAGGTCAGCGGCTTCCCCCAGGCAGTAGTAAGAAAGAAACTTGCTGAAAATTAATTTGTGTACCCCACATAAAGAGCACCCATAATAGCCTATTTTCCTGTTGATTGCTGAGACTGGAAGTTTGGTCTCTGCTCATTGGTAAATATCACCTGCAAATCTGGTTCACTTTGTTTGGCCGTGTTATAGGGATCCTCACAAATATCCGCTGGCTGTTGACTAACTGTTATCTCACTACTCTCTCCTAAAAAACATCTTAATTTGGTCCCATTCATATTTCCTCAAGCAGCATGCATGGGGACTTTGTTTTTTGCCTTGTTGTGTAATAAGCCTATCAATCCTTTAACATAATTTTGATTCAAAGTCCTCTAAAAATTTCTTCAGTGCTATGTAGAGCCCCTCCTTGGTCATATTTAGCAGAGGTAAGGTAGCTTCATGTAATAATAAATCTACAATATTCCCTTAGGGGCATATTTATCAAGCTCCGTATGGAGCTTGATGACCTGTGTTTCTGGTGAGCCTTCAGGCTCGCCGGAAACACAAGTTATGAAGCAGCGGTCTAAAGCTGAGGTGGCGGACAGACATCGGTGGGATTGACATTCCCTGCTAGCGACTGATTGGCCGCAAATCTGCAGGGGGTGGCATTGCACCAGCAGCTCACAAGAACTGCTGGTGCAATGATAAATGCAGAGAGCATATGCTGTCTGCATTTATCGATGTGCAGCTGACATGATCCATAATATCGGATCATGTCCACTCGCACAATAATAATTCGGCCCCTTAGTGTTGAGATAGAGCAGAGACCCAAAGGTACTCTGCCAGGGGGTCAGTGGGAGGCCTCAAAATAGTTCCCAAGCCTTAAAGCTAATTTCAATCAGCACAATTACAAGGATCACCAGACAGAGAGTCAGCTGGTCCAAAATATATATAGGTCAGTCCAGGATGTTTTGTCACTGGAAGGATTTTAAAGGCTAAATCAACAAAGCTAGAATAGTAAACAAAGCTGCGACCAGTCATGGCTGCCACCTGGAAGTTCCCTCATTAAGCATTTTTTTATATAGAAAGGGTGGTGGATTCATGGAATAAACTTCCAAAAGAGGTGGTAAACACAGGGACTGTGAAATAATTCAAAAGTGCATGGGACATGCATAAGGCTTTCCTAAGAAAACAGTAACATGTAATAAAGGTAAACTTGATAGGCCTTTTGGTTTTTATGTACCATCAAATTCTATATTTCTATCTTACTGAGCCTGAAATTAGACAGATACAGTGGGGAAAAAAGTATTTAGTCAGCCACCAATTGTGCAAGTTCTCCCACTTAAGAAGATGAGAGAGGCCTGTAATTTTCATCATAGGTATACCTCAACTATGAGAGACAAAATGTGGAAACAAATCCAGACAATCACATTGTCTGATTTGGAAAGAATTTATTTGCAAATTATGGTGGAAAATAAGTATTTGGTCAATATCAAAAGTTCATCTCAATACTTTGTTAAGTATCTTTTGTTGGCAATGACAGAGGTCAAACGTTTTCTGTAAGTCTTCACAAGGTTGTCACACACTGTTGCTGGTATGTTGGCCCATTCCTGCATGCAGATCTCCTCTAGAGCATTGATGTTTTGGGGCTGTCGCTGGGCAACACAGACTTTCAACTCCCTCCAAAGGTTTTCTATGGGGTTGAGATCTGGAGACTGGCTAGGCCACTCCAGGACCTTGAAATGCTTCTTACGAAGCCACTCCTTCATTGCTCGAGCGGTGTGTTTGGGATCATTGTCATGCTGAAAGACCCAGCCACATTTCATCTTCAATGCACTTGCTGATGGAAGGAGGTTTGCACTCAAAATCTCACGATACATGGCCCCATTCATTCTTTCATGTACACGGATCTGTCGTCCTGTTCCTTTTGCAGAGAAACAGCCCCAAAGCATGATGTTGCCACCCCCATGCTTCACAGTAGGTATGGTGTTCTCTCTCCTCCAAACACGACAAGTTGTGTTTCTACCAAACAGTTCTACTTTGGTTTCATCTGACCATATGACAATCTCCCAATCCACTTCTGGATCATCCAAATGCTCTCTAGCATACTTCAGACGGGCCTGGACATGTACTGGCTTAAGCAGGGGGACACGTCTGGCACTGCAGGATCTGAGTCCCTGGCAGTGTAGTGTGTTACTGATGGTAGCCTCTATTACGTTGGTGCAGCTCTCTGCAGGTCATTCACTAGGTCCCCCCATGTGGTTCTGGGATATTTGCTCACCGTTCTTGTGATCATTTTGACCCCATGGGGTGAGATCTTGCGTGGAGCCCCAGATCGAGGGAGATTATCAGTGATCTTGTATGTCTTCCATTTTCTAATTATTGCTCCCACAGTTGATTTATTCACACCAAGCTGCTTGCCTATTGCAGATTCAGTCTTCCCAGCCTGGTGCAGGGCTACAATTTTGTTTCTGGTGTCCTTCGACAGCTCTTTGGTCTTCACCATAGTGGAGTTTGGAGTGTGACTGTTTGAGGTTGTGGACAGGTGTCTTTTATACTGATAACAAGTTCAAACAGGTGCCATTAATAGAGGTAATGAGTGGAGGACAGAGGAGCCTCTTAAAGAAGAAGATACAGGTATGTGAGAGCCAGAAATCTTGCTTGTTTGCAGGTGACCAAATACTTATTTTCCACCATAATTTGCAAATAAATTCTTTCCAAATCAGACAATGTGATTGTCTGGATTTGTTTCCACATTTTGTCTCTCATAGTTGAGGTACACCTATGATGAAAATTACAGGCCTCTCTCATCTTCTTAAGTGGGAGAACTTGCACAATTGGTGGCTGACTAAATACTTTTTTCCCCACTGTATTACCACAGTATGTTTAACCTGCTAATTGCTGTCTTGGGGCTGCTAGAGTGGAAAACAATATATGTAGATATGCTTTTTATGTTTTATTTGTGCTAAAACAATATTGAAAGTTTCACATGTAGGTGGCATTTTATGACATGAATAGTAATTTTTAATCTTTGCTGCAGCAGTGATTATGGTAGGTTAAAAGACCCAGAAATGCCCCAGTAGATCTGTATTTTTTTGAATGTTCTGTGAATTCCGTTCCCAGCACATGAAGAGCCTGATGCCTTAAAGGGCCATGATACCCAAATGTTGAAACACTTGAAATTGATGCAGCATATCTTTAAAAAGCTGACTAGAAAATATCACCTGAACATCTCTATGTAAAAAAGAAAGATATTTTACCGCAAAAGTTCCTCAGTAGCCACATCCCATTGTAAAGGACTTCTAAGCAGCAAATCAGTATGTCTGTCCCGGCACAGCTAAGGGAGTGAGCTTCGTGAACACTCATCTTATTTCCCTACTCAGTTTAAGCAAGTTTACTATGAAATCTCATGAGAGTTAAGTCAAATCTCATGAGATCACAGTAAAAGTTCATGACCTCAGCACTGTTGATGCTGATTGGCTGCTGTTCATGTCTTCATTTATTTATTTTTTACCTGCAGCTGGGCAGCAGCTGAGTATAACTTTTTACAAAGAACTTACTGTGCTGAGCTGAGGAAGTTGTGAGGTAAAATATCTTCCTTTTTTACATAGAGATGCTTAGGTGATATTTTCCTGTCAGCTTTTTACAGTTATACTGCATCACTTTCAAGTGATTTAGCATATGAGTAGTATGTCCCTTTAAGCTCCTGCTAAGCAAAGCCTTAGTATATAATTGGGGGAAATTACACGTTCTAAATTGTGCAACACTATTGAGATGTCTTGCTTCCTCACACATTACCTCCTACTCTCCTTGGTATTATATGTCTCATGGTTCCCCCTGACCTGAAACCTACCTACACACTAATAAACTTCAGCATAACTGAAGATCACAAATACATTTTCAGGAAAAAAATTGCATACAATAAACAATGAGTAAGAATAGAGTAAAAATTAAACACACAGCGACCTCTGTGGTGGGAGTACTGTACTGCACACAATATTATTAAACTAAATACAGGCTGAATTGAACATGGGACACACTTAATAGACAGGGACAGAAAGCCAAAAAGCGTGGCTGTCCTGGAAAAAACAGAAAGGTTGGCAACTATGGTTGTATTTTCTTTTTATCGTACAAAGAAATAAATACTTTACCTACCATATCCATTTAAAAACCCTGATTTTGTATGATTAGAAACCAGATTCGTTAACAAAATGTGTAGTTTTATTTATCATTCATCTGAGGCAGCTTTAGAGCCCTGCAGTGCTAACCACTAATTAAAGGGAAGTGCTGATTATAGCTTCAGTAGCAAGGTTACTACTCACCATGGTATTGTTTTTACTCCTTTGCATGCAGCAGTCTTTAAAAAGTTTGTCCTGTTTTAACCCCTTACAGTCATCAGTTAGTGAAGCTCTGCATCTTCACACTGGGCGCTGCCATCTTGGTGCTTATATTTGTTATGTAGCTTTTAAACTGTGCAAAAAAATGTAATGCTTCTGCTCTCTATTATGTGAGCTAAACTGAAGTGCAAGGTACAGCTGTCAAAAAGCCGGTAACATCACAGATTTGTGAAAGTGCGCTGCTTCTGTCACATGATGCAACCAGTATAAAAGTCAGAGATTTACCAACTGGTTTCTGTAATGAGTTAAAATAAGGGAACAGCTTTATAGACAACTGCAGGTATAGGAGGAAAACAATAGTATGGTGAGTAGTAACCATCCTACTGTACAGTTTAATGTCCATATAAGAAGCATCAGTCAAAAGACCGCCGATTCCCATCCTCTTCACCTCCGAGGTAGAGTTAAATCACCCCAAACTAGTTTGTTCAGGGTGATTGATAGGCCCTTCTCTTATGCGATTGGTTCCATAAGAGTGGGTAGTGCTGTACAACATTGCGCAATAATAAATATGAGTAGCAGCTGCTCAACTGCTGCCCACTTCTTTATCTATTCATTTGTGTAAAACACAGCAATATTTTTATTTGATATCTAACGAAAAAGAAAACAAATGGATATAATTAAAAAAATATAATAATAAACGGCCAGATTAGGCTATACGGTGTATATTAGTGTGTTAAAGAAAATTTGATTTTTTTGTATATTAATTCACATAAGGAAATATTGTGACTAAAAATGCCACTTACTTTATTGTTGAGATGTAACAAAAATATAAATATAAAGGCTTAAATGTGCTGCTGCTTGAGAGTATAAGTTAAAAAAAAAAAGAATCCACATTGTCCTTGGCAAATAGACATTAAACATGAAAATAAAATTTGCTTGCTAGGATTGCTGACAGCCAGTGAAATGTATCCCTCATGACCTTCCTTGTGGACATGTAAAGATTATGGCAAAGCTTGAAACCACAATATAAGGTTTGTGGATTGGCAAGAACAATACTGCTATTGTAGCCTCATTATATAGGTGTATAATGTTCTCTTGTATCCATCTGTTCTTTATATTAAAGGGACGTTCTAGTTTAAAAATAACATTTTCATTTGAGCATGTTATTTTAAAATAAGCTCCCTTCTTTTATTATGTCTTTTATGCCTTCAAATGAGTTAAATGGACATGATACACAAATGTTGAAGCACTTGAATCTGATGCAGCATAGATGTAAAAAGCTGACAAGAAAATATCACCTGAAAATCTCTGTCATGAGATGCAGGACACATGCAGGACACAGCAAAGATGGTACAATTCTATTTTATTGTAGAGCATGGAAACATACATCTGGTAGCATTGATCTCACTAACTAACTGTGACACAGACAAACGGACCTAAGCCCCGCCCCCAATCTGGTGACGTCACTTCCTATTCTCATCACATCTTCCACCTTTTCAAAGGACAAAACATACATTTTTTTTTCATTTGAATATAACAAATAACAAAGTATACAGCAACAATTTTGTATAGTATATAACAAATAACAAGTTACAGAAAATATAAACAACATGAATTACATCCTGACTTGAACATCGGGGTAGACTACCCTAGTCCACAGTGACCATGGGATTATTCTGCCCATGAAGTGCAATCACAGCCGCTACAGCTCACGGTCCCTCAAACGATGTTGTGTCCAATATTGATGACGTCATCCGCCGAACAAGCGTAGTATGCTACAGCTGCCAGAATCCATCATTAAATATGGCACTAATTGCCCTTACACTTGCTCACACCCAACACATTTAAAGAAACATGCAGACAACTTATTAAAAACAGAAAATGATACACATTATCAACAGTGTTATCTTTTCCAAGTACCCATCTTCTACTAATGCTAAGAACCAGAAAGTTAGAACTAGTTAGAACTAGTTCACCTGGTACACAACTATTGTTTGACTATTATTTACAAAAACACGAGAGCACGTGAACACTTTAATGATGTCAAAATTTTTAATAAGGATTCGAGTGTAGCTCAACATTTTAATGGTGTACACTTAACGAACGTAGGCAACTTTATGATCAAAGCGATAGATATAGCTCAAACACCAGTTAGAGGGGGCAATAAATATAAGATACTTGACAAAAAGGAACTTTATTGGATTTTTAAATTAAGAACTAGGGTTCCACTAGGTTTGAATAAGGAGTATGATATAAGTTATTTTGTTTAGTTTGAGCAAGCAAAATTAAATATAGTCCCTATTTACACAGCATATGTAACCATGTAATCATGCCTCATTTGACATTGATCTGCAATTAGGGGTATAAGCTTTGACTTATAACACAGGGCTTCCAAGGAGTATGTGTTTTCACACTAACTTTTTTGTAATAGCGTATGTGAATATCTTATTATTCCCTTTATTTGCTCAGAATCTGTATATTTACATGTTATATATGGGGATTGGGTGCATGATGTTTTAGTTATAATGTGCAATGTCTATGGTTAACAGATGTGTAAGTTATGTTTGCTGTCTGTGGGATATTGCTTTGTCTAGGTTTTTGTCTAGGTACACACATGTATATATCCTACATCATTTTTTTGTGTGAAATTGGGTTACACATAAATAAAAAAGTCACTTATGACACTTTTGGTGACATCTGGCCATAATATTTGTAAATAATAGTCAAACAATAGTTGTGTACCAGGTGAACTAGTTCTAACTAGTTCTAACTTTCTGGTTCTCAGCATTAGTAGAAGATGGGTACTTGGAAAAGATAACACTGTTGATAATGTGTATCATTTTCTGTTTTTAATACGTTGTCTGCATGTTTCTTTAAATGTGTTGTGTGTGGGCAAGTGCAAGGGCAATTAGTGCCCTATTTAATGATGGATTCTGTACACAATTATTGAGTCTCTGATGAAGCGCCACTAGAGGGTGTGAAACGCGTCAGCCTACCTCTTGTCTATGTCTATTATGGTTTTATTTTTACCAATAAACCTTTGGATTTTATTAGAACCCGTGTGCAGCCCTCCATTTGTTTTGATTATTCTGCCCATACTTCCGGTCACTGTTCTAACTAAAGTTAATCCCGATATCAGGCCGGAAGTTTCACCACTCTTCCGCTTGATGTAACTCTACATGAACTGTCCTCTGGTAGAGAAGAAGGTGATTGAGAGTCCGCTGGAGCAAAGATATATCCCCGCTGTGATATTGCTGAGGGGAAGGCACTCCTTTTAAAACAGGGGATCCCACCGGCAGTGGTAATGAGGCATCCAGTTCCAAATTCTCAGGTACAGGCTGAAGATGTTTTCAGTTACGGCGTGTAACTGTCCCTCTATCAGTAAGGACTACATAAGACCTTGGTTCTGGAGAGCGTCCAATTACCGTAGCAGGCGTCTTCCATTTCTTCTCATCATCCAGTTTAATTCTGACACTTTGCCCCGCATTCAGCACCTGCAAGGGCCTCACAGAATGTCTCCTGTCGTAGAAGAATCAATAACCCTTTTTGCCTCTTCATCCCTCCTAAGGACTTTGTCCCAAAGAATAGAGCTAGTTGGCTGGAAGACACCCACAGAGGGTAAGGTGGTGCGAATCTGTCGTCCTAGCATCAGCTGTGCCGGGCTAAACCCTGTGGCTTGAATGGGAGTCGCCCTATAGGACAAGAGGGACAGATATTGCTCAGATTTCTTTAAAATGAATTTTGTTGTTTGAACTGCCCTTTCAGCCATTCCGTTGGCCTGTGGGTAATGTGGACTTGACGTGGAATGTATAAAATCATATTCCCTGCTGAAAGAACTGAACTCTGTGGAAGCGAACTGCATTCCGTTATCACTCACCAGCTCCATTGGTATGCCCCACCGGCGAATAAGCTCTTGAGACGAGTGATAACGGCTTGACTTGTGATTTCATTCAAAGGTGCAATTTCCAAATACCTGGAATAGTAGTCGATCACGACTAAGAACTTTTTCCTGTGCAGTTCACACAAATCAGCAGCTATTTTCTGCCACGGGCCTGCAAGAAGCGGAGTAGAAATCAAGGGCTCCCTTCTCTGAGTAGGCCGGCGTTCCCGGCAAAAGGCACATTTAGACACATGGCTTGCAATGTCGGAACTGATTCCAGTCCACCATACAGCCGTAGCTGCCCTTTCTCTGCACTTTGTAATGCCTAAGTGGCCATTGTGAATCCTGTTTAACATCTCCTGCTGCATGCTAACAGGAATAACAATGAGGTCCTGGAACAGCATCAACCCATCCAGCTCCGTGAGCTGCAACCTTTCTGACTGGTACGAACTTAAAGACATCCAGGCTGCCCGACTCTCGGGATAACCTTCTTTTATGTACTTTATAACTTCTTTAAGGTCTGTATCTAAATATGTCTCTTTCTTTATTTGTTCTAGCTTCCCTGAAGAAATGGATTTGGAGGCCAGAACTGAATCTACATACACTTTCACATCTGATTCCGTTGAAGACTCTTCAGCAGCAGCCAGCGAGAACCTGGATAGTGTATCTGCCACAACCAGTTGTTTCCCCGGCACATGCACTGCCTGGACGTTGAATCTGAGCAGCCTCATTAGAAGTCTCTGGCATCTTAGGGGTGTTTTATCAATATCATAGGAATTGATTAGAGGGACTAGCGGTTTATGATCAGTCTCCAGACTAAATTCCTCTAAACCCCCTAGGTAACGCTGAAAGCGCTCACAGGCCCAAACTGCAGCCAGGCACTCTTTCTCAATTTGGGCGTATTTTGACTCAGCAGCCGTCAGTGTACGGGTACAGTAGGTGATGGGCTGTAGTTTGTTTTCATTCAGCTGCAGGAGGGCGGCCCCTAACCCATAACTGCTCACATTAGCACTAACCATAGTCTTTTTGGAAGGGTTATTGAACCCCAACACTGGGGCAGACCCCAGCAGGGACTTGACCTGCATAAAAGATTCTTCCTGTGAAGGTCCTCAGACCCAGGCAACATCTTTCTTTAGCAACTCTGTGATAGGGTGTAGTACTGTGGATAAATCTGGAAGGAACCTGCCCACATAATTTCCAAGGCCCAATATTTGTCTCAGCTTATGTACATCAGAAGGATTTTTCATCTGTTCAATAGCACAAATTTTCTCGGGGTCTGGCTTGATGCCATCCCCATTGATGATATGTCCAAAGTAACATAACTCAGCTTTCCCAAAATGGCATTTCTCTTTGTTTAGCTTCATCCTGGACTCTCTGATAGTCTGCAGCACACAGCTCAATCACTGATCATGTTCCTCCAATGTAGACCCATACACTAAGATGTCATCCATAACGACTGCCGTGCCCACCCACCTGGTCTCTTAGGAGAGAACTCATTTTTCTTTGGAATATTTCAGGAGCAGAGGATATCCGAAGGGGAGTCTGCAAAAACAAAACCGACCTACTGGTGTAATGAAGGTAATCAGTTTGCGGCACTTTGGATCTAGAGGTATCTGCCAGAAGCCACTAGAATCATCTAATATAGAGAAGAACTTTCACCCCTGCCAATTTCATAGCTATGTCTTCAAGTGTCAGCAGCACATATCTCTCTCTCTTCACCGCCTCATTCAGCCTTTTCAAGTCTACGCAGATGCGAACCTTCTCGTTTTTCTTTGCAACGGGCACAATGGGGGCACACCAGTCAGTTGCTTCAACAACCTCTTCAATAACCCCCATATTATTCATACACAGAAGCTCCTTCTTCATGAATCATGAGCAGGAACGGAATCCTGCAGGGAGTGGTAATACTGTATGGGACTGCGTCACCTTTAAGTGATATACGGACTGGGTTGCAATTCAGTGTGCCCAATTCATCAAACAAATCTTCTGAGATCTCATTCACTCTGGCCACTAGGCCCAAACCACAGGCTGCTTTTCTGCTCAATAAGTTGTTAACACAGTGACCTCTAATCACATGCACCCACATGGTGAATTTCCTTTGCTTGTACTTGCAGCTGGCAACAAATTTCCCTGCACAATCAATGCGGCCACCAGGACTATGGACTTTTGTTGTAACTTTCACCAGCTGGGGCTGTCGAGGCAGTTTTATGAACGCTGCAAGAGACATTACACTCCTGTGTCAATCTTAAAGGCAACTTTGGCTCCCATTACAGTAAGGGTAACCCTCCAATCATCTTCTGAACCCAGCCGTTCAACAACAGACCCCACAAAGGACACTTCTTGACCCTCCTGGTCGCTATCCACCTGCATCTCCTTAATATATTCAGTCTTACTGCCAGGACCGTTCCTTTAAGCAGTCTCCTCCTACACTCACTGTAAGTTTCCACTGCACCTGTTACCAGGTGCTTAGCAATTTTTGTCAGAACCTGCATTATAGTTGGAGAGTAACCTGCTTCCATTTCTCTAGACTCTGGAACTGCTGTGTGCCTAAAGCTAATTTATGTACAAAACTACGAAGCTATCACTTTCAGCATACTCTTTGAATATCTCATTTGAACTGACCGGTAACTCTAAGCCTAGCTACTAACAAGCAGCAAGTAATTTCTTCTGAGAGCATGTCTTCCTTTTTGGATTCACTTTGGCAGTCACATAACCTCATTGTGGTAATCCACTTCCCAAAGTCAAAACCTCAACCGAGGACTAACTTACCAGCAAAATCAACTATCAATCCGCAACTCAAACGGAGACCGACGCGGAGCCACGCCCCCTGTGACGTAACAGGGGTCGGATCTAGCAGAGCACCTCAAGGGAACCAGAACGGCACTGGAGAAGCACCGTGAGTAACTGGTTTGAATTGCACAATTCCTCAGATAAGTGCGAATAGCGGTTAAACAAATTAAGGTCACAGTAGCTGAACTTTTTACCAGAAACCAAGTACAACTACTCTGAACTGTGTATTACTCACTATATAATTATCTGCTCTCAGTCTCAATAGCATTCAGCATTGCTTATCCAGGACACAGTAATTAATAATTCTGTTCTACACTGTCTCATATCACAGAGTCTCTCACAATCTGCTCTGTTAATACAGTATTGCCTATAGCTGTGCTGAATTTCCTAACTTACAATTTGATAAAAATACACAAAAGATACTTGTTGCCAATTTCTCAGTATTGACAACCATATATCATTTTGTGATACATACTATCATTTACACTGTTGATAGTTTAAGATTTAGTATTCTGCAATTGTGATCCCACACTAGTATCTCAGAATATACAGGGAGTGCAGAATTATTAGGCAAATGAGTATTTTGACCACATCATCCTCTTTATGCATGTTGTCTTACTCCAAGCTGTATAGGCTCGAAAGCCTACTACCAATTAAGCATATTAGGTGATTTGCATCTCTGTAATGAGAAGGGGTGTGGTCTAATGACATCAACACCCTATATCAGGTGTGCATAATTATTAGGCATCTTCTTTTCCTTTGGCAAAATGGGTCAAAAGAAGGACTTGACAGGCTCAGAAAAGTCAAAAATAGTGAGATATCTTGCAGAGGGATGCAGCACTCTTAAAATTGCAAAGCTTCTGAAGCGTGATCATCGAACAATCAAGCGTTTCATTCAAAATAGTCAACAGGGTCGCAAGAAGCGTGTGGAAAATCCAAGGCGCAAAATAACTGCCCATGAACTGAGAAAAGTCAAGTGTGCAGCTGCCAAGATGCCACTTGCCACCAGTTTGGCCATATTTCAGAGCTGCAACATCACTGGAGTGCCCAAAAGCACAAGGTGTGCAATACTCAGAGACATGGCCAAGGTAAGAAAGGCTGAAAGACGACCACCACTGAACAAGACAAACAAGCTGAAACGTCAAGACTGGGCCAAGAAATATCTCAAGACTGATTTTTCTAAGGTTTTATGGACTGATGAAATGAGAGTGAGTCTTGATGGGCCAGATGGATGGGCCCGTGGCTGGATTGGTAAAGGGCAGAGAGCTCCAGTCCGACTCAGACGCCAGCAAGGTGGAGGTGGAGTACTGGTTTGGGCTGGTATCATCAAAGATGAGCTTGTGGGGCCTTTTCGGGTTGAGGATGGAGTCAAGCTCAACTCCCAGTCCTACTGCCAGTTTCAGGAAGACACCTTCTTCAAGCAGTGGTACAGGAAGAAGTCTGCATCCTTCAAGAAAAACATGATTTTCATGCAGGACAATGCTCCATCACACGCGTCCAAGTACTCCACAGCGTGGCTGGCAAGAAAGGGTATAAAAGAAGAAAATCTAATGACATGGCCTCCTTGTTCACCTTATCTGAACCCCATTGAGAACCTGTGGTCCATCATCAAATGTGAGATTTACAAGGAGGGAAAACAGTACACCTCTCTGAACAGTGTCTGGGAGGCTGTGGTTGCTGCTGCACGCAATGTTGATGGTGAACAGATCAAAACACTGACAGAATCCATGGATGGCAGGCTTTTGAGTGTCCTTGCAAAGAAAGGTGGCTATATTGGTCACTGATTTGTTTTTGTTTTGTTTTTGAATGTCAGAAATGTATATTTGTGAATGTTGAGATGTTATATTGGTTTCACTGGTAAAAATAAATAATTGAAATGGGTATATATTTGTTTTTTGTTAAGTTGCCTAATAATTATGCACAGTAATAGTCACCTGCACACACAGATATCCCCCTAAAATAGCTATAACTAAAAACAAACTAAAAACTACTTCCAAAACTATTCAGCTTTGATATTAATGAGTTTTTTGGGTTCATTGAGAACATGGTTGTTGTTCAATAATAAAATTAATCCTCAAAAATACAACTTGCCTAATAATTCTGCACTCCCTGTAATTGCAACGGGTTTACACATAAACCAGAAGCAAATATCCTATCAGGTGTTACACTTACACACCACTTCAAAATGGCCCATCCTGTCACATTTTCTACATCTTTTGTCTTTAGCAGGGCATATAACACTATGATCATGGGCACAGTTTTTTCTTTCATGATTCAGATAGAGCATGCAATTTTAAGCAACTTTCTAATTTACTCCTTCTATAATTTTTTTCATTCTTTTGGTATCTTTATTTGAAAAGCAGGAATGCAAGATTAGGAACCGGCCCATTTTTGGCTCAGCACCCTGGGTAGCGCTCGCTGATTGGTGACTACATTTAGCCACTACAGAATCACTACTTCAAATATTTTTATTACATTTTCAAAATGATGTGCAACGGAGAAAACAGAAATGTGGAAAGTTGAAATTTTTTTTATTTTTATTTTTCAAATAAAGGAGGTATACAAAGATAAACAGTTGGTTATGTAATACCTCAACTGATATTTCAGTGCCTGAGTATTGATAAAAAATATTTTGTATGTAAATGAACATGTAATATGAGAAAAATGTAAAGGATATGCAAGAATCCTCTAAAAAAATTTAAAATGTAATGAAATTTCCTGGATTAGTATATGACTGGTTTTAAAAATAAAATGCTCTACTGAAAGGGCTAACATCTAGTACTGGCACAAAATTGCAAGGCTAAAGTAAATGTACTCTATAATCATAATTTTATAATGCTGATTAAAGTATCTATCAAGTTAAATGATTGCTGTTTTCACTAACAATGTGATATTTTGTGGGTCATGTTACTAACCATTAAAAATAAGAAACTTGAATTCTGATAATGAGAGCTGTCAAGTGTGTGTTGGTTTATTTGTGATAGAAAGAGTGGCATAGATTAATTTGTCTTGTTCTCTCTCCAGGGACCCAATTTCATAAAAAGACTAGCATTTCCTGAATTATTAGATCTTTCCTTTTGAAAATTCTAATTTATAGCGTTAAAGCAACAATACCCAAATATTGAAGCACTTAAAATTGATCCCCAGGTACTGGAAACAAACACTGTTATCCACAGTCGAGGAATGAAGGAACTGTGTCTCCACCACATTGTCTCTAGAAAGGTCCCAAGACAAACAGGATTTAGAATATGTTCTCGCTCTTGTGACCCTTTATAGCATTACATTAGCTGAAATGTATATATGTTAGAAACATTATGTATAAGCAAGTGCTATATATATAGGCAATTGTTTATTACCTATCTGTTCTATCTAGTCTCTTGCTGCTCGGGATCAATATAAATTAACCAGCGAGTGACCACTTAATCATCCATCTTAGTAGGTTGCTTTTCACCTTAATAGTTAAGGACTTTACTTGTCCTGATTGGCCACTCACACCTTTATAGGGATCCTGTCCAGCAGAGACTGATATCTCTGATGAAGCGCATGTGCCCATGCGCAAAACGCGTAAGATAGGAGCTTACCTTGTATCCAGAAGCCTGCTCCGCAATAAACCTGTTTATTGACACCAGGACTCAGCCTTCCTTCTTCCTCATTTCGCAAACAGGATTACTTTAGAGACTATCCTGAAGTCATTTGCACATCATCAGACATCATCAGGTTTGTAAAGTCATAAGCTAAGGTAAAAAATTCTGGGTGATGACTTCAGAATAATTAACAGACTACCTTACTGATTATGTCACAAACATGAACAACTAGTGAATTAATCTAGTCATCTCATTTATATATTTTGGCCTGTGGGCATAATTCAGGATAGCTTCTGATAAATAGTCTGGAGTCACTGATTACTTCAGAATGACTCCAGGAAGATCATCCTGTTTGACTAGGGGTATCACTATTTGCTTACCCAAAAAAATGTATGACTATCTCTCCTTAGTATTCATATGGGAAAAATATGTTAATGGTTTCAAAGTTTGATTTGTGTGCATACTATACCTTGCTTACATTCTTTGCTGTGTAGAGTAATTGGTATGCTCTATGGGTAATAGCATTGTTTATTTCTTTAGATGTCTTTTGAACATGTAACTAAATGTTTCTCTCCTTGCTGGCTCTGCTAGAATTGAATTTTATTTTATTTTGTTTTATCATTTTTATTATTTTTAATATAAAGGTTTGCACTTTAAATACCGACATTGATATATTGTTATATTGATATGTACTGTGCAGAAAACTTTCAATAAAATCACCCCCAGAAAAGTGTCACAGTTTCCTTGCCCTCTCCATTTCATTTCTGTAAACTAATAGTCAAGATGATTAAAGTAATGATAAATTATATTTGTTTTAAACTTACCATTTTAATGTAAGAATGAAGTTGAAGTATTTGTTCATTTCTCCTCCCTTTTGTATTATCGTTTTTGGATTGTAGTTACATATAGAGTGGTCCCACCCACTCTATACATATTTCTCTATGTGCACTCCATAGAGCTAGTAGCCTCATGCACACTCAGATTGTGTCTCTTTAGTCGATCCAATGTAAACATTGAATTATTGGATTCAGTGTTTACTAGGTGAGCTGATAGACATTCTGAATAGCAAAGCTCACAGTTTTACAGCTCCTTGTCAGTTATTGAAGTAAACAGTGAATCAGAATGAAAGTTCAGATTCACTGTTTACTAATACGTCATTGTAATTTGTGACTCCCTCTGTGGTTATAATACACATGCTTGTCATAGAATCGTCAACATATATTGAAAGCAATTAGCACATGCGCTTAACACCACAATGCCACATAGCAAATAATGAGTCGTGTGGCTAACTTTCTGATTGGTAGGCAAAGTGAAACGTCGCCATCAGAAAGAAAAAAGAGTTTCTCGGGAGCTGGTGGAAGCAAGGATGTAACTGACCAGGTTAATGATTGAATGACAAATTATAAGCAACCAAAAAAATAAAATAATGCTACACAAGATTGAAATCACTTATTATGTTATCATGGTATAATGAGAAAAAACGCTCAGTTTAGCATCACTTTAAGTGTTCACTATTTTTTATGAATCATGTAAAATCAGAGCTTGTTCCCTTTAAAATGAAGGGTCTTATGGGTGTGTGGATTTATATTTGTAGAAGAAGAGACAAATCTGTAATCATTTAAACAGACATTAAACACCTCTTGCTTTTGTTAAAAAAATTGGCTCTCACATGTCTCTAGGGAGGCCAGAAAGCAAAATGTGTAACTTGCAAATCCTGCAAAATAAATAGCTGTTTTTACAGTTTGCAGCATTTTGAAAAACGTGGTTACAGAGTAAAAGCTCAAGTTTTACACAGAAATAAGAGGTGTTTAATGGTACTTTAATTTTTTGAGAGTGGGTTCCCCAAACAGATCATTTAAAAAAAAAAAAAAAAAAAAAAATCTCAGGTGTCCATAATACCTTAATTTTAAAATTTAAGGAGACATTAAATAAATAAATAATTAATGTATTTTTTTTCCTTTTAAATTAATATGTAACATCAATTAAAATGTAAATGTTGTTATAAATCATAGATTCATAAAGTATTACAATTGCAACCAATGAAATCAAACAGTAGCTCAAAGATCACAAGTACCTCTTCAGGCACTTGGGCTATAGGTTAGATAAGCCACCCACAAGTCATTTCTCATTCACCATGTTATAACTTAACAATAATACCCTCTCATTAAAAAGGGGAGACTTTCTGTGCTGCAATAAGGTGTAAAACAGGCATAATACTGACAAAGAGAGAGATATAGCTTCATAACCCTCCCATATGCATTGCTTAAAGGGACAGTCTTCACCCACATTTTTGTTTTAAACTATAGATAACTAACAAAGTTGTATTAATAATCTTTTTACCTCTGTGATTACCTTGTATCTAAGCATCTTCTGACAGCCCCCTGATCACCTGACTATTTATTGTCTAGTGACTTGCATTTTAGCCAATTAGTGCGGTATTGTGCACAACTTCACGGGAGAGAGCACAATGTTATCTATATGGCCCACATGAACTAGCAGTCTCCTGTTGTGAAAAGCAAATATAGCATGTGATAAGAGGATGTCTGTAGTGGCTTAGAAACAGACAGACATTTAGAGGTTTAAATGTTATAAAGTTAATATAACAATGTTTGTTGTGCAAAGCTGGGGAATGGGTAGTAAATACATTATCTATCTTTTTAAACAATAACACATTTAGTGTTGACTTAAAAGTAGTTGTCTTATAAGTTAGTTAACTGCTATCTTCAGATCGTCGACACAATATACATATGATCAAATGACCCTTTAATGAGAAAAAGGTGATTCTTAACTTTTAAATGAGGTCATACTTTCCCTAGGTTGCAAAGGAGTTATTCTTCTTTTACAGACTGTTCCTGGGAGTAAGATTCCAAATATTTACAAGCAGGAGGCGCATGCCCACCACCTTCCCTCCCGTGAAAGCCCATAGGTTTAGCTCTCATGCAATATGTATTCTAGCTGTGTACAATATATACTGTAAATAGGAAATAGGAGGAAAAGGTAAGTGAATTAAAGGAACATGAAACCCACCTTTTTTCTTTCATGATACATATAGAGCATGTGATTATAAACAACTTTCCAATGTACATCTGTTATCTGATTTGTTTTGTTCTCTTGGTATCCTTTGTTTAAAAGGATACTTAGGTCGTGTTAGGAGTTGCTGATACATATATGCCTCATGATATTGACTCATCAATGTGTTCAGCTAGCTCCCATTAGCACATTGCTGCTTCTTAAAAAAAGGATACCAAGATAATGAATAAAATTAGATAATACAAGTAAATTGGAAATGAATATAAGTAAGTATAAAAACTGTAAATCACTTCCCTTTAAAAGAGATCGCTGCCTGCCCTGGTCCTCCTTAACCGTATATTCGAATAGTAGTTACAAGTCTGGCAGCGCTGTGTCACTTTAGGAGTTTGGCTGTATATCTCTCCTGTTTCTCCGGTCACATCAAAACTCTTCAACCTCCAAAAGACAATAATCCAAAATAGTGCAGAAACATCACACACTGAGTAGCACCATTAGGGAAAAACACACGGGATTGAAAGCAAAAAACATTTTTCATTTCGGAAGTTACCAGCAAGACATTGAGGGAATACAGCTTAATACATTTATTTAAAACCAAAGTTAAAGGCTCTAAGCAATTCAGCAATTATATTGCCTTTATCAAGAGCAAATAAAAAAGCATGTCAGGTAAGCTTTTGATGTGACCGGAGAAGCAGGAGAGATATACAGCTAAACTCCCAAAGAGACACAGCGCCGTCAGACTTGTATCTGCTAAGTAAATTGGAAAGTTGTTTAAAATTGTATTCGCTATCTGAATCATGAAAGAAACATGTTGGATTTGGGCTTTTAAAGAAAATAAATTTTTGCTTTAGTAAATTTCATATTGGTAAAAATGAGATAATATGATTGGATATGTTAAATGGATATTCCACCCAAAATTGGAATCCACATAGATGCATTTAAGTTTTGAATAGAAGCATTTTTGTAATGTACATGTAATACCAAAAATGCTTCTAATAAAATCTATAGCTGTTTCAAAAGAGTATTTAACTATGCAGAGTGCACTAGGGATGGGCGAATGTTTCACAACATTCGAAAAATGAAACGAATTTTAATACATTCGTTCTTTCGAATCGAATTTCGAATGTTTACATAACATTCTAACATTCGATTTTCGAATGTTCGGTTTCGAATTTTACGATTACATCCGAAAATATATGTTTCGAAAAAATTTGAATTTATATTTGTAATAGTATTTCTAATGCTTTCTTTAAATGTAATATTCCAATTATGCAATATTCTACATAGAAACATTCTAAATGATATATTTGTATCTATTATGTATCAATTTACTAGATTCCCTCCCTACGACATGAACTATTGCACTTCTGAATAGTATTTGTTAAAGAGAATGTTAAATTCAAAATTTCGAATGTGGACATTCAATATAATTATAAACATTCAAATTCGAAATTGACATTCGAAAACTGTAAATAGCATTCGATTATAGAATTTTTAAGAATATTCGTTCTTATCAACATTCGGATTTATAATTCGAATTTCGGTAATAACATTCGTTCTAACATTCAAGTTCGGAAATTTACACATTCGCCTATCCCTAAAGTGCACCAGCATTGTAAACACAGCACTTGCTCAGAGAGCCTAAAGGTGCCTGTACTATCTGGTAATGACTCAATTTGTAAATTTCTGACATGATACAAGCCCCACTGGTGCTCTCAGCAGCTGCAGTATTTTAAATGCTGGTGCACTGATAATATCTAGCTATGCTTCACATGCATGTGCAGGGAAAAATGTTAACACTAAAATACTTTTGCTAGAAGCATTTTTGCCAATACATGTATATTGCAAATATTTTTCTATTTAACATTGTAATTCATCTACTTGCATTTAAATTTTGACCGGAATGTCCCTTTAAGTGTTGTTTTTCTGTTTTTAAGACATACTCGGGTACATCAGAAGATTGAGGCATGTCTTATTCCATTAACACCTCATGGTTGAAATTTTATTTTAAGTTTATATTTTTAAAGGGAAGCATGCTTATGAAGTGCACTTACATATACAAGCAAGTCAGGTCAAGAGAACTTGTTTTACATTGATTTCCTCAAAATGTTGTGCTCATGCAATTTATCTCTTAAAGGGACATGAAACCCATTTTTTTCGTTCAGGATTCAGATAGAACATACAATTTTAAACAACTTTCCAATTTAGGTCTAGTATTAAATCTGCTTCATTCCCTTGATATTATTTGCTTACGGTGCAGCAATGCACTAGCTGAACACATCTAGTTGGCCAATCACAAGAGACAAATGTGTTCAGGCACCAATCACCAGCTAGCTCCTGCTAGTGTAGAATATGTACATATTATTTTTCAACAATGGATACCAAGATAAACAAATTAGATTTGAAAATTGAAGTGCATTTAAAAGTGTCTTAAAATAATATGCTCTATCTGAATCATGACATTTTATTTCACCCTGTGAAAATTAGAGCTCAATTGTCTTAAGCTCTCAAGTCCTAATTATCTTAGAAGTCTTATCTGAACTGTGAGGTCCCTCAAGAAAATTTAAAATAGCTAATTCTAGCTTGAAAGCTGTTTACCTCAGTATTCAGGGTTCTGGATGTGAATGAGAGATGCCTACATTACAATATGGTGCTTTAAAACTAAGATTTGCATGATTTCTCTCCATGCTGGCCACTTTTGGATAATAGGTGAAGACTTAAATAATTGCCATCATCTAAGGAAGGGTTACTGGATTCTTCTAGACACATCCCTATATAAAATTATTCCTGGGGGGGGGGGCGTGTCCGGCTACCAACCAAGATGGCTGCATTCTGACTACGGCTTAATATTAGCACCGATAAATCCGATGTTTACCCTCTACTAATTCCACAACCCAAGTTCTCTTCCAAAGATAAAAGATGATGTAGGTTCTGAGCAACAGGGGAGTATAACTTTGGTACTAAAATTATACTCGGCAGACTAAAACTGACGAAGCACGCAATTAAGGCCTTGTAAGAGCCCGGAGCCTCGGCTGCCCCCCTATCTATTTGACAAGTCAGGCCTCTAACACATCAGGGCGGTAGAGCCACAACCTCTAGCCAGATATTTAGCCTCCACAATGACTACTTCGGTGGCTAGCAGCAATGGATGTGACCTACTGAAGGTGGTGGATCTATGGGAACATAAAGTTCAGGAACAAATGTCTACTTATTTTTGGGACATTAAAAGAGAACTTAGCAAATTTGTTGCCTCCGTATGCCAGATACCTAAGCAATCTACAACCACTGGATACGAGCTGAAGCGGAGGCTGGTCCCTAATTCGCCGGCTAAAAAATCACCATGTAGTATGCCTTCCCCACACTCACAGATTCGTCACCCACAGCTACTCAGAGTTGGAGAGGTATATGTTCTGGAGCAGACCCACTGCTGAAATCGCTGGAGTGTCAGGCTTCCCTTGGGAACCGGATAGCAACAGATCTTACCACATACTCTGCAGAGTCCTCCCGCAATGTCCAGAAAGTGAATGCAAGCAGCAGTACATGGCTGTTCGGCCATGAGCTAACGGAGTTGCACAGAATTAGGGCGCACTTCTCGATGGTCTTGCCGACGGTCCGAAGCTACACGAGGACCTGGAAAGAGGGTTCCACAAAAGATCTGCAACTTCTTTTTGGACTCCAGGTACATACCATCGGCAGTAGCGGATCAGTAGACACGCAAGTCCCAAACATCAGCTATTCTCCTGCACACTTTCCACTTAAATCAGGAATAGGCTGATCGGTTCTTAAGTTATGCATTTGGCTCCTGGTCACACAAGACTGTACTATGTAGCCCTCCAAAGAACTGCCTTAATCTTTTTTTTACCACTTACAATGATCACCTCTGCATTTTTAAGTTTACTTTTCGTCTCTGTCCCTTTCCCCTACCCTTTCTCAAGAACTTCTATTATAAATATTTCCTCCCAGTATTGACTATACTACACACTGAGCTGGGTAATTACATGAGGAGCTTTGTGGAGTGAGGTAACTTTACTTCATTATGTTCAATAAGGCTCTTCATGGTACCTCTCAAAAGGGACTATACTGCTTTTTATATATACATAAGGACGCCCATTTGATGATCTGGAAGGATCTGGTTTTTCCATAACTGTATGACTGTTTCCATGTGGCTACACAACACGAGTCTCTGGCTAACGCCAGACCCACAGAATTATTAACTTATCCTTGTTCTTCTGGTTTTCAGTAGATGTGGGGAAACATTTACACTCCATACTGTTAACTCAAATTTCTCTTTATTAGTTGCCTATAGTTGTTATATTTTTGAGGTTGAGCCTCGTTGATTATTCTGTCTTGAATCCCCTAGTTTACCTATAACTTGTTCATGATGGTTATTATGCAAGTGCCTAGTCTGGGATCATAAATGTCAGTATAACTCACTTAACTAGAAATCCCATACCAATAGAGAGCAAGGGTAAATACTGTACAATGTTTAGCCTCTTATGAGTATCCGTTGGAGCAGCATATAATACCATATTTGAGCCTGTAATATTTAAAATCTAGATAACCTACAGCAGAATTTACGTTCTATACTCCATTTCCAGAATTAGTGGCCCCCTAACAACTTGAGTTCCATATCTCTTCTCCACGCTACTTTGTGAAGTTATAGCTCCGTTTGCCTGTGACAATAGCTTAGCAAGTTCTTAGAGGCTATTCAAAACCTTACCTACCCCTTTAGGGACATATATTGAGGAAAGACCAAGGTTTTGTTTATGTATAATTTATTATTGTGTTAATGTTATATTTTTACACACTCATTATGATCTAGATTTCTAGTTATTTTTTGTATTTATCCACTGTACCATGCCAAAATTCATGCCTCCGGCATCTCCCAGACAATAACTCACATCACTCTTCCCTGATGATTTATGAATAATATTTTAACAGAATGCGGTTTTATATATCAGGGGATATCCCTTTCAGCCCTCTACTTACACATTACATCAGCTCTATGTGAATCTCCCCTATGGATGTAATAGCAGAGATAGAGTCAGCTAGTTATGATATATATGTACTGTGAGATGTTATGCTGTCAAATACCCACGGCTTTGTAACATTTCATATATACTTCTGAGGACACTTTAATAGGGACAGTTTTACTTTATGATGAGGGCTGATAACTTGAAATATACCCTCACTCTTGTTATAGGCTAACTTCTTTATATGTTATCCTACTAAACTATATCATAAGTGATAACACTATACCCCCCAAACACCCGGACACGCCCCCTCTTTCCCCCTTGTTTTTTTAACCATTGCGGCTCTGGCCCGCTGAATCCTTCCCCCCCCAAAAAAAATAAAACCAAGACACTAACCCCCATCTGGCCGCAATACACTCTGAATAGATAACCTACACTATGGTTTACGCGGTAAGACGGGGACCATTCTCAATTGTATTAAGTTAAAGGTTTTAAAAAAGAGGTTTTTGTAACATATGTTCCGGTTAGTTACCTTTATCATTCGCAAGTCTTTTCTTTTTACTTTTAACCATATATATCATACATCTTATATTGCACACCCCAGACACACTTATATAATCTCAGCCAGAACCTATACCCTCATTGCTAGAATTGCTGTTTTGTTACTTTATACAGTCCAAGCTCCCATTCGCAAATACTTAGCATAGTTGTAGGTTTGCCATGGCAATTATGACTATTTCACTAGCACCTAATTGTTTTAGACTCAGCCTATTTCCTATGTTAGAATGGTATAGATGTTTATTCTAAACTGGTTGTGTATCTGGACATATGTATTGTTGTTATGTTATTGTACATCACCTCAATAAAAAATTTATTTAAAAAAAAAAAAAAATTATTTTTGCCGATGGAACATTGACAACTTTGCCTCCATTTACGGGATCAACTATTACTTTGTGACATAAGCATTCGCTCCACTTTGATGGATTGCTGGAGCTGCAACTTGCCATATAAGCTGACACTCCAACTTCTATTCTATTTATAACTCTTCAAAAACTGCAATATGTTGTACATCCTTTGGCCAAAGTACTATAAGCCTACAAACCATGCCAAAGTAATTCTAATTTAGTGAATAATAACTCATACTTAGGATTGTCACATTTTCTGGGACAAAAGACCAGCAATGCCCATAAGATTACATTTGCATGAATAATTATACAGCAAGAATTAGGAACTAAAGCTGCTAGGACTTATTTGAAATGATTATTGGTTTATCATTAGATTTTAACACACTTAGAAGTTTCTCCATGATAGCATTTTTATTTCTATATTTAATTTGTATTTGTAACTTTTACCTAAACATACATAGTAAAATACCAGCTGAGTGGCAACCCTACTCATACTGTACATTTACCCTTCTGTGGAGTGCTGTGTACTTTTGGCTTTGTAAATGCATATAAATAAAATATGATAATTGAAATAAGTGATAACCTTAAGGGCCACATATAAACTTATGGCTATTAAACATACAAAATAATAATATTTTTCCTAAAAGTATTTAATAGTACAGGGACAAATTTAAGACTGAGGGGTACCTTCTGTCTGATGTTCAACCCCCCAATGGGCTCTATTGAGTTGTGGCTACCTTGTTTGTTCACCCACATACATTTTTGGGTCCTCTATTTCCAGAGGCCAGTTAGTTATTCAGGATCTAAAAGTTCATTTATAATTAGATGATGAAAATTTAAACTATAATCTTACACAAAATTATACAAAAGTGTTAAAATTTGTAAAATAGTAAGTGGGGAAAAATGCATTTAAAAAATGTTTGGTGCTAAGAATCAATATTGAACCAGTAAAATGGACAGTATACTGTAAAATTAGTTTCCCCTTAATGTGTTTCTATTGGCTTGCTAGAGTATTAGAATGTGGGAAAAATAAAATTTTTGTACCTGCCTGTCCAATACACATTGAGACTATTATTTTTTTTAAACCTTGATCACATAGCTTATCTCTAACCATTACTTATGTGCTGACATTTTCAGCATAGGTGGGTATACAACAGACAACATCAATCATGGCCAAAAATATTGGCACCCCTGCATTTCTGTTAGATAATGCACCACTTTGCCTAGAATTTGTTGCAATTACAAATGTTTAGGCATTCTCATGTTTATTTCTTTTGTTATGCCACAAAAAAGTGGAGAAAAAAGCCACATCTGACAGATTCCACGCAGAACTCCAAAAGTGGACTGGACAAAATTATTGGCACCTTCTCAAAATTGTAAGAAATAATTGCATTCCAATTTTGTGATGCTCCTGTAATTTGTAGTTAAACTCACCTATATAAATTAACAGGTGCTGATAATATAGAAATCACACCGGCAACCAGTTAAAATGGTGAAAAATGTACTCAAACTTTCTGTTGTGTGTCTCTGTGTGCCAAACTGAGCATGAAGAAAAGAAAGAGCAGCTAAGAATAGTCTGAGGATTTGAGAACAAAAATTGTGGAAAAGCATGGACAATTTCTAGGTTTCAAGTCCTTCTCCAGAGATCTTACTATTAAGTTTACAGCCCTTGGCACTGTAGCTATTCTCCCTGGACGTGGACGAAAAAGAAAAATTGATCAAAGATTGCAGCGAAAGATTGTTTGAATGATGGATACCTCGATCAACTTCCAGACAAATTCAAGCTGATCTTTCAGGCACAGGGTACAAATGTGTCAGCTCGCACTATACCTTACCATCTGAATGAAAAGGGACGCTATGGTAGGAGACCCAGGAGGACCCCACTGCTGAAACAGAAACATAAAAAATCCAGATTGGAGTTTGCTAAAACTTACCTGAGGAAGTCAAAATCCTTTTGGGAGAATGTGCTGTGGACAGACGAAACTAAATTACAGCTTTTTGATAAAGCCAATCATTCTACTGTTTTTAGAAAAATAAATGAGGCTTTTAAAGAAAAGAATACAGTCCCAACAGTCAAACATGGTGGAGGTTCACTGATGTTTTGGGGTTGCTTTGCTGCTTCAGCCACTGATTGTCTTAACTGTGTGCATGGCATTATGACATTTGAAGACTACCATTGTGGTGCAATTTAGGGCCCAGTGTCAGAAAGTTGGGTCTTTGTCAGAGGTCATGGGTCTTATAGCAGGACAATGACCCAAAGCAAACATCAAAAAGCACCCAGAAATGGTTTAAGACAAAGCGCTGGAGAGTACTGAACTGTCCAGATCTAAATCCCATAAAACACCTGTGGAGAGTTCTCAAAAAAACGTTTGGAAAAAGGAACCTTTCCAATCTGAGAGACCTGGAGCAGTTTGCGAAAGAAGAGTGGTACAAAATTCCAGTAGAGAGGTGTAAGAAACTCATTGACATGCTTTGTGCATGAGCACATGCGCTTCATCAGAAATAGATACCCAGAACTCCAGGTAAGTATAAATAAAGGTAGTTGACCAATAAATGATCTAATTTCTCCCACTAGGGGAGGATCCATCTGGTTTATACAGGTGTGAGGTAATTCCATTAGATAATAAACCAACAAACTATAGGCGCCTAAAAGGCAAGTCTAAAGAAAAATAATATAAATAGAATATATCAAAATAAAATATATATTTTTTTGGGGTTATCACATACTATATGTTAAAGAAAGAATCACATATGTCTAATTAATTTCAAGAAAATATTGAACAGCAAATATTACAGTTAATAAGGCTATCTTCTCTACACACCATAAGGATCCTAGAGCTGTCTTCTAGGTGGTATAACCACCACTTTGTGGATACAAATACTCAGAGCTCAAGTCTCTAAAATAAGGTACCAACTATCTCTCTTTAGATTGTGCTATAAGCACGGTTGCTGGATTTTACCTTACACGCTGGATTGGCAGTTTGTAACTCTGCCTAGGAACTCTATTCACTCCATGCACTGAGACTAACCCTGTCTGCAGCAGAGGTTAGAGTTATTGGTGCTTCTAACTGTATTTTACTTTTCAGGTGCATATTTGCATATTTGTGTTTTTGTTGGTTTTTAACCTATACATTTATTTATTTATGTTTTCAGGACTTTGTTGGATGTCAATGGTCTAATTAGAAAGTTGACAGTCCATAAATGTTTTGATTCTCAAAGACACGATACAGCTGATGAGAGACATGATACCATTCCACTAGGGTTAGATTATGAGTCTACCAGGGATCCCGCAGAGAGTACATCTTTAGATTTTTTCATGAATACTGTGATGTGAGAGTTTTAGAATCATTACAAGACTCAGCACTCACAATAGGGTCACTGAAGCCCAATAAACCTAGTATGAGATTGAAGTCACGTTTCTATCCAGTTCAGAGTAGAGGTCATCTACTAGAAAAATTTCAAAAGAGGATTGAGGAAGATCTAGTAAAGTTACAATATACCACTGTAAGGGGCCACAACCAGAACATCAACAGGATGCAGAGAGCAGCAATTAAGAGTCTTGATGATAATGAGGAAATTGTGATAAGAGCTGCAGATAAAGGAGGGGCCATAGTGGTACTTAATAAGGTAGATTTCATCAGTGAAGCTCACAGACAGCTCAGGATGGAAGAGGATTATGCTCAGCTGAGAGGAGATCCAACGAAAGCATTCCAAAGACAGTTGGCCTCCCTGGTGGATGATGGAGTGGAGTTGGGATTGATGGACCAAGATACTAAACTGTATTTGTTGGTGGAGAATCCATCTATTCCAACATTCAACCACCTCCCGAAAGTACATAAGTCGACGTCAAATATACAGGGTAGGCCAATTGTCAGTGGAATCGGTTCCCTATTAGAGCATCTCTCAGAGTGGCTGGACTGTATACTACAGCCATTGGTAAACAAGCTTTGGAGTCACCTTTCTGACACCAAGCATGTATTGAACCTACTAGGGGATCTAGTGTGGCAGGGTGAATACAGATGGCTCACGGTTGACGTTAGATAACTGTACTCCACAATGCCTCACGAAAAGGGTCTTGAAGCCATCAAGTACTTTCTTGATTTGCAATATGGAGAAGATCAGGAGTATGTTGAGTACGTGATCATCATCACGAAATTCTTGCTAACCCACAACTATTTTGAATTTGGTGGGAATTTCTACCTCCAGAGGCGTTGGACAGCAATGGGGGCAAAGTTTGCCCCCTCCTACGCGAACCTGTTCATGGGGTGGTGGGAGCTCTCCCATGTCTTTGGAGATGGGAACCCCTTCAGAAATGAGATATTGTGGTATCAACGGTACATAGATGACCTCCTCTTTATTTGGAGGGGCTCAGAGTTTGAGATGGAACAGTTTGTTCAGTTTCTAAATTTTAATCAAGTAGGCATCAGCTTTAGCTCTGAATCCCATAAAGAGGAGATTAACTTTTTAGATCTCAGATTAATAAGCAGGCCTAACAGGCCTGTGGAGGCGAAGGTTTTTTGAAAACCGATATCTGGTAACTCTCTCCTTCATGCCTCCAGTAATCACCCACAGAGAGTTTTTAAGGGTGTGGCCAAAGGCCAATTCATACGCCTCAAAAGAAATTGTAGTTCTGAAGAGGAGTATGAAAGACAAGGGAATGATCTTACTGCGAGACTTAAGGAGAGGGGTTACAGAGAAACCACCATCTTGGGAGCAAGGAGAAAAGTAAAAGCATTGGATAGGAAACGCCTTCTACAAAGGAATGTATCTAAAAAGAGGGACCACACAAAAGAGAACAAAGTTGTCTTTATTACAGAGTATTCCCATCAATATTCCCAAATATGTAATTTAATCTGGAAACATCTTCCCCTTTTATCAGCTGATAGCGGGTTAGTCAACATGATAAGGAAAGGGATTAGATTTGCATATGAGGGGAAAAACACTAGGCAATATGGTGGCCCGAACAAGATTAGGAAGAAACACCAACAATACATAATCCTGGTTAAACTTCAATGGAATGTACCATTGCAACTATCTCACCTGTGTGGCTTGTGCCAAAGCTCAACTAGGAGATAGTTTTGAGTGCCTTGCGACAGGTGAAAGGTATTCTATTAAATTGTGTCTGAATTGTCGATCTACATATATAGTCTATGTGATCTCTTGGACCCAGTGTGCTCTCCAGTATGTGGGCCTCAGCACAAGAGAGGCACGGGTTAGAATAAAAGAACATTTGGCCGATATAAGAGCAGGTACCCTTACAACACCGCTGATTAACCACTTTTCTCGTTTTCACAATAAATATGTGAGTCATTTTAAGTGGAACATTATAGAGAGGGTTCTTCCTGTAAAAAGGGGTGAGAATAGAGCCAGGAAATTAGCAGAGAGGGAAGCTTTCTGGATTTTAAAACTTAAGACTAGAATTCCAGGAGGCCTCAACTCCGAATTTGACATAATTAATTTCTGGTAACACGCCACTAGGTTTGATTTAATTCGTTCTCATTTAACTTAAATCAATTCTTTTCATTCTATTTTACAGGTTATAACATCTGTAGTCTCATCATTACAATATATATCTTTTCCAGTAACTCTTTATAATTGACTAACAGTCTAATTTTTCTTATATCTTTAATCCTAGTCTGGGCCATTTAATGCTCCCATTCATTATCCCTTAATAAGGCTCGATTAGCTATAGGGTTAGGGTTATATATACCTGGAGTATTTATATGCCCTGAGCATATAAGTAATTAATATCTCTTGCTCTCCCATTTATTTATTCATATGATTATTACCAAACATTGAAAACGACAAGTATTTCCAGTCATTTTAAGCATTGGGGTCTATGCAATGAATAGAAGAAAGGGTTAATTCCTCCAGATGCTATAACTAGGATTAGAGTTAATTTACTTAGAGGTAGGTAAATTGGAAATGATTATTTACACATCTAAAAACAATATAACCACTAAGTAAGCAGATACCCTGCTAACTAGTAATTAACACAGCTGCGCTATTCAAATAGCTTAATGTGTGCAGTACCAATAGGGAGATGTTACTACTACGTCAAATATAACTATGGTGAAAAAGACTGTGGTAAATATCTCCAAACGATAAACAATTGGCTAAACTATGAAAAGCAAAATAAATGACAATTTTATCATCAAATGTTTAAATCTTGTTATTTCAAAGAAGCCATGCAAAGCTGTATTGGACGAAAAGAAGGATGGAAAATCATTTTACAAGCAAGAAAGTGAATATGGCAAAGGTGCACTTGAGCTTGAGAAAGGCTGTTGGACAGCCGAAACGCGTTGCTCTGTACTGTGTCCAGCTTAGGCTTCCGTAGCTGCAACGTTTGTGTGAGCGTGAAAGACTCCAGGAGTGTGAACAGAGTACCCTCCGTGATTGTCGGAAGACGCTGAACAAACTGGCGGCATCTGGGAAGCAGCTTCAAAAACGGATCACTGGCTTCTGGTGTAAGTAAAAAACTGCACCTTTGCCATATTCACTTTCTTGCTTGTAAAAGGATTTTCCATCCTTCTTTTCGTCCAATACAGCTTTGCATGGCTTCTTTGAAATAACAACTACGCTAACTGAACCATCAGCTAACTCACTTTGGAACTATAACTAACATTGTCATTCTATCAAAAAGACTTTTCTATGACTCAAAAGACATATTTTATTGTGAAAGACGTTATTTTTGAGGAAAACAATTGTCTTTTAACAAACAATTCATCCTATTGTCTCTTTTTGACATATGTTGTTTTTATGTTTTTTACTGTTATAGCACTGATTTAATGCGACACTGTGATTAACTGTGATTTATTGTGTTTTATGATTTGAACTGTGATTTATTGTGTTTTTATGATTTAAACATTTGATGATAAAATTGTCATTTATTTTGCTTTTCATATTTTAGCCAATTGTTTATCGTTTGGAGATATTTACCACAGTCTTTTTCACCATAGTTATATTTGACTTAGTAGTAACATCTCCATATTGGTACTGCACACATTAAGCTATTTGAATAGCGCAGCTGTGTTAATTACTAGTTAGCAGGGTATCTGCTTACTTAGTGGTTATATTGTTTTTAGAAGTGTTTGTTTTTTAAGGACAGAGGGGCTCCTTAAAATATACAGCAGCTTTGTGATATCAGCGCTGAGGTCTTAATCCTTTTTTTGAATGATTATTTACACACACTGGCCAGTTTTATGTAGATTGATCGGTTGAATTAAAATCTAAATCTCTTAAAATTACTAGTATAATAACATTTACTTTGCAATTTAACTCACACTGATCGAGTTGTGAATTTATTGTGTAATATTGCTCTGACATTATGTGCACATATGTCTTTAAAATGCAGCTTTTGCTGTTCTATTTATGACACCGCAGTGCAATAGCGCAATGTTTTTGGGTTTAAGTCTACAGCAGTGTCTGATTGGTCCAGAGAATTGTAGGTGTGTTTCACCGGCCCAATAGGAACCTCAGACACTGCTGGAGACCTGATTGGCACTTGATAGTTAGGTGTGTACCTGCAGGCCAATCGGAAGGTAGGGAAGGTTTTTTAATTTCTTGCTTTGTAAAACTTTTTACACATGGCTTGGAGTACGGCGTTTGTGCCGAAGCCAACATGTCAGAAAATATGCTTATATTGTTAGCAAATGATATCTTCCTATAGTTAGTTATAGTCCTAAATATTGGGGATAAAGATCTCATCTATGTGAGGTTTTGAATTAAATTGGAGTTATTTGCTATCAATCTAGCATATGGTTTTGCGTACAAAAATTGGGTAGATAGGTGTGTTAGTGTGTTAGTATTCTTAGAGCTTGTATATCTTATATATCAAATGTGTGCTGATAGAGCTGTTGTGTAGTATGGCAGTGAACCATATAGTCACTATTAGATTTGATTGTTTGAATGTTGGACAAGGATACGTAGTTATAGCGTATTAGTTAGCCAAAAATAAGTTCACATCATATCTGCGATTGATGCCCAATGGTGTTCTAGTGGCTAGTGTGAAGATCCAGTAGACCTCTCTTCTTAGTAGGTGTTTTAATCTATCAATTCCTTGATTTTTTTTTCTATGTGTTTAATACCTAAAAATGAAAAATGTGATGTACCTGTGTGGTGTGTAGGAAAGTGTTTGGCTAAAGGTGTTCTTGGTGTCTCTTCCTCTATGGAGATGAGATGTTCTCTGATTCTATCCTTTAAGGGGCGGATGGTAATGCCCACATATTGGAAGTAGCATTGTTTGCACGTTATTAAATATATCACAAATGTTGATGTGCAGTCAATTCTGTTGTTTATATTATATACTTTTCCTGTTTATGTTGAAGTAAAGGTTTTACTTTTGTTATTGTATGTACAGGTTTTGCATGGATGCTCTCTGTGCTGGTGAGATGATTAAATAATGCTTGCAAGTCCTTCTATTTCCCTGGTGGAATGATCTAAAGCTAGCTTTTACCATGAAAACAGGGTATCTCGTTAAGGGGTGTATACTGCATTTTCATATGAAAAATGCACAATAAAATTCGTATTTTAAACATCATACAAAACAAATATTTGAATTATTCACACAAAAATAACCAGGGAAAAATTGTATTGTTAAAGGGACATGAAACCCACATTTTTTATTTCATGATTTAGAGCACGTGGTTTTAAACAACTTTCTAATTTACTTCTATTATCTAATTTGCGTCATTCTCATGATATCCTTTGCTGAAAAGCATATCTAGATAGGCTCAGTAGCTGCTGATTGATGGCTGCACATAGATGCCTCATGTGATTGGCTCATCCATGTGCATGGCTATTTCTTCAACAAAGTATATCTAAAGAAGAAAGCAAATTAGATAATAGAAGTAAATTGGAATGTTGTTTAAAATTGTATTCTCAACCTGAATCATGAAAGAAACATTTTGGGTTTAGTGTCCCTTTAAGGTGCATCAAAAATCGTTACAAAATTCTTCACCAAAAATCGTATTTTACCAAAAAAGTAAAATTTGTATGTAATGTACACAGGAATAAATTGTATTAAATATGCACAGCGTAAATCATAATGCACTTCGCGTTCGCATTGGGAAGCATTGCACTCATAAGAACGCGCTTCCATGGGCTCCAATGGAAGCCTCGTTCTTATGCCGTGAGACACAGCATGAGAACTAGTGCAGTGAAGGGGGTAAGTTGACTAGCAATGGCAACAAATTGTAAATATATATTTATATGAATATATATATAAATATATACTTATTTGTTAATATCTGTGTATACACATATTAACACATAAATATATATGTATATAAGCATATACATTTATATTTGCAGGGGACACATAGTTTCCATAGACTGCAATGTAAAGGCACTTTTCAGTGCCGTTTATTTCTAATACCCTACAGCCGCCAACTTTAGCCCCAAAAACTGCTAAGTGCAGTTACTTTATTAAAAATAAAGATGCTTCTATCTACACGTTAATTTTATAAGTGCTAATTACTACCGCAAGCTCGTTATTTATATCACCTGCAAACGGGAAAATTTGCCCGTTTGCGGGCAAGTGATAAATTAGGACTCCACTTGTAATCTAGGCCACAATGTCTACAAATTCTTCTTCAGGCATATTGTACTCAAGACACATGCGCACTCATAAACCCACTTCAGTATGCCCTCATGATAAAGTTTCAGCCAAGGAGACCAACAAAAGCAGGTACATTTATTAATAGTAAATGAGTAAACTGGAAATAGATTTTATTTTGGCTTTCCTTTACATCAATATTATTATATCTGCATTCCTTTTATTTTTGTTAGAAATATAATCCACGCTTTTATCTATGTTTAGGGAAAAATATCCGTGAGGTGTAGGAGGCGAGGGAAGTGTCTCATGTTTGCCCCAGGACCCAATGGGGAACTTCAAATTGTCAATGCTCAAATTTTTTTACCGGTTCGATACAGTACCATTTTTTTTGCAAATGTTTTATCTTGCAGCAGTTATAACTTAGCATATTATTATTATTTTTTTTTACTAGAGCTAAAACCTATAATTTACTAATACTGTATTGCAGAAAAATAATATAGTAGCTGTGCTAAAGTACAATGAACCTGATTCCTGCTGCATAAAATTTAAACGCCACATTATCATTCTTACCTCACGTGCTGTTCACTTCTTATTTTTAAATTATGCTTTAGTAGGTTTCAGGGGTTTTTTTTTGCTTTAGAAGGACACAATTCAGTCAAGGTGAGACAAAGCAAATCCTGTAAGTTAATTCTGTCGTTCTCCTCATCTTCATAATCTTCTGGCTTATAACCCCTGGTATTGATCGTGTCACAGGCTACAGCCGACCAAGCCGGGAGGCTGAAATCCTTTCCTAGCTGCAGCCACTAGCAGTGTGCATGCTGTGAAAACAATCTGTGCATTTACTTTAGATCTAAGTGATTCCAACTAGGTCGATGCTTCATGCTGATGTGTTGAAAACATTTAAAAAAAAAAAAAATCTCAGAGTTTGCTTTGAGCTCAAACATTTACAATATACGTCTTTCCCTCTGAAGTTGCTTTTTCCTTTTAATTTACAACACTGTATTGCACGGGGTAGCTAATAGACTTTAGCTCTGAATACATTTTGCACTTAGGGTAGGCAATGTTGAACAGGAGAGTCAAGTCCTTTATTTCAGTAGAGTGTCCAGTAAAATATATACAGAAATACTGCAAACTTAAAGGGACAATCTGCTCCAGAATTTGCATTGTTTGAAAAGATAATCTCTTTATTACCCATTCCACAGGTTTGCATAACCAATACAGTTATATTAATATACTTCTTACCTCTGTGATTTACCTTGTATCTAAGCCTCTGCAGACTGACCCCTTATTTCAGTTCTTTTGACAGGCTTGCATTTTAGCCAATCAGTGCCCTCTCATAAGTAACTCCACTGGCGTGAGCACAATGCTATCTATATGTCGCACTAGCTGGGAAAAACTGTCAAATGCATTCAGCTAAGAGGCGGTCTTCAAGGGCTTAGAAATTAGCATGTGAGCCCACCTAGGTTTAGCTTTCAACCAGGAATACCAAGAGAACAAAGCAAATTTGATGATAAAAATAAATTGCAAAGTTGTTTAAAATGACATGCACTATCTAAATCATGAAAGTTTAATTTTGATGAGACTGTCCCTTTAAATGTCCATCTCTTTTTTTTTTAAATCCAAGCTACATTTAAAGGCCTCCTTTGCCTCTATGCATTACAAATATGGCACAGACAGAAGTGAAATATGTATTACTTCCTGTATTACTGGCAGCCAAGGAGAGTATAAAAATGACTTATGTCTATCTAGCAGTCATGGGAGATATTAAAACACTGCTTTTGTGTGTTACATTAAGGTACTGAGGTGCAAACTCTATCGCTCACTTAAGCCAACGCTGGTATTACGAGTTTTCTGCAAGCCGGCGTTAGCCTCAGAAAAGTGAGCGTTGAGCAAAATTTAGCTCCACATCTCACTGTAATACCAGCGTTGCTTACGGTAGCGGTAAGCTGGCAAAACGTGCTTGTGCACGATTTCCCCATAGGAAACAATGGAGATGAGCTGGCTGAAAAAAAACCTAACAGCTGCAAAAAAACAGCGTTCAGCTCCTAACGCAGCCTCATTGTTTCCTATGGGGAAATAAAAGTTATGTCTGCACCTAACACCCTAACATGAACCCCGAGTCTAAACACCCCTAATATTACACTTATTAACCCCTAATCCGCGGCCCCCGCTATCGCTGACAACTACATTATATTATTAACCCCTAATCTGCCGCTCCGGACACCGCCGCCACCTACATTATACTTATGAACCCCTAATCTACTGCCCCCAACATCGCCAACACCTACATTATATATATTAACCCCAAATATGCCCCCCCAAAGTCTAACCCTAAGTCTAACCCCCCTAAGTTAAATATAATTTAAACAAAATAAATTTAACATAATTAAATAAATTAATCCTATTTAAAACTAAATACTTACCGATAAAATAAACCCTTAGCTAGATACAATTAACTAATAGTTACATTGTAGCTAGCTTAGGATTTATATTTATTTTACAGGCAACTTTGTATTTATTTTAACTAGGTAGAATAGTTATTAAATAGTTATTAACTATTTAATAACTACCTAGCTAAAATAAGTACAAAATTACCTGTAAAATAAACCCTAACCTAAGTTACAATTACACCTAACACTACACTATAATTAAACTAATTACCTAAACTACCTACAATTAATTACAATTAAATTAAATAAACTAAATTACGAAAAAAAACAATAAATTACAGAAAATAAAAAAAGAATTACAAGAATTTTAAACTAACTACATCTAATCTAATCCCCCTAATAAAATAAAAAAATTCCCTACCCTATACTAAATTACAAATAGCCCTTAAAAGGGCCTTTTGCGGGGCATTGCCCCAAAGTAATCAGCTCTTTCAGCTGTAAAAAAAATACAATACCCCCCCAACATTAAAACCCACTACCCACACACCCAACCCTACTCTAAAACCCACCCAATCCCCTCTTAATAAAACCTAACACTACCCCTTGAAGATCACCCTACCTTGAGCCGTCTTCACCCAGCCAGGCACAAGTGGTCCTCCAGAGGGTCCAAAGTCTTCATCCTATCCGGCCAGAAGAGGACATCCAGACCGGCAGAAGGCTTCATCCAGGCGGCATCTTGTATCTTCATCCTTCTGGAGTGGAGCTGGTCCATCTTCAAGACATCTGACGCAGAGCATCCTCTTCATCCGACGGCCGACGACTGACTGACATGGTCCTTTAAATGATGTCATCCAAGATGGCGTCCCTTGAATTCCGATTGGCTGATAGAATCCCATCAGCCAATCGGAATTAAATTAGGAAAAATCCTATTGGCTGATGCAATCTTGCATTCTATTGGTTGATTGGAACAGCCAATAGAATGCAAGGTTAATCCTATTGGCTGATTGGATCAGCCAATCGGATTGAACTTCAATCCTATTGGCTGATTGCATCAGCCAATAGGATTTTTCCTACCTTAATTCCGATTGGCTGATAGGATTCTATCAGCCAATCAGAATTCAAGGGACGCCATCTTGAATGATGTCATTTAATGGACCAGTCATTCAGTCGTCGGCCGTCGGATGAAGAGGATGCTCCGCGTAGGATGTCTTGAAGATGGACCCGCTCCGGAAGGATGAAGATAGAAGATGCCGCCTGGATGAAGCCTTCTGTCGGTCTGGATGTCCTCTTCTGTCCGGATAGGATGAAGACTTAGGGCCCTCTGGAGGACCACTTGTGCCCGGCTGGGTGAAGACGTCTCAAGGTAGGGTGATCTTCAAGGGGGTAGTGTTAGGTTTTATTAAGGGGGGATTGGGTGGGTTTTAGAGTAGGGTTGGGTGTGTGGGTGGTGGGTTTTAATGTTGGGGGGGTATTGTATTTTTTTTTTACAGGTGAAAGAGCTGATAACTTTAGGGCAATGCCCTGCTAAAGGCCCTTTCAAGGGCTATTTGTAATTTAGTATAGGGTATTGAATTTTATTATTTTGGGGGGCTTTTTTATTTTATTAGGGGGATTAGATTAGGTGTAATTAGTTAAAAATTCTTGTAATTCTTTTTTTATTTTCTGTAATTTAGTGGGTTTTTTTCGTAATATAGTTTATTTAATTTAATTGTAATTAATTGTAGGTAGTATAGGTAATTAGTTTAATTATAGTGTAGTGTTAGGTGTAATTGTAACTTAGGTTAGGGTTTATTTTACATGTAATTTTGTACTTATTTTAGCTAGGTAGTTATTAAATAGTTAAAAACTATTTAATAACTATTCTACCTAGTTAAAATAAATACAAAGTTGCCTGTAAAATAAATATAAATCCTAAGCTAGCTACAATGTAACTATTAGTTATATTGTATCTAGCTTAGTGTTTATTTTATCGGTAAGTATTTAGTTTTAAATAGGAATAATGTATTTAATTATGTTAAATTTATTTCGTTTAATTTAAATTATATTTAAGTTAGGGGGGGTTAGACTTAAGGTTAGACTTAGGTTTAGGGGTTAATAAATTTAATTTAGTAGCGGCGATGTTGGGGTCGGAAGATTAAGGGTTAATAAATGTAGGTAGGTGTTGGCGATGTTAGGGACGGCAGATTAGGGGTTAATAAAATTTAACTAGTGTTTGCAAGGCGGGAGTGCGGCGGTTTAGGGGTTAATATATTTATTAAAGTGGCAGCGATGTCCGGTCGGCAGATTAGGGGTTAAACTTTTTATTTAAGTGTTTCCGATGTGGGGGGGAACCTCGGTTTAGGGGTTAATAGGTAGTTTATGGGTGTTAGTGTACTTTTAGCACTTTAGTTAAGAGTTTTATGTTACAGCTTTAGCCCATAAAACTCCTAACTACTGACTTTTAAATGCGGTAGGAGTCTGGACAGGAGAGGGTCTACCGCTCACTTTTTCAGGCGATCGTAATACCGGCATTAGGCAAATCCCATTAAAAAGATAGGGTACGCAACTGACGTAAGGGGACCCTTTCCTGCCTGACTCGTAATACCAGCGGGCGTTAAAAAGCAGCGTTGGGACCCCTCAACGCTGCTTTTTAAGGCTAACGCAAGACTCGTATTCTCCCCGTATATTTTTTATGTCAAACATGGGGGTGTAAAAGCATTTTGTGTGTACTATTGGCAGTCAAAAAGGCCAAATCACTGCAGCCAAAGAAGTAGCATTTATTTGTGAGTTACTGGGAACCAAGGGAATGAAATCACAACTCAGTTGTAAAACATATATATGATGGGGTCAAGGGTGAGGCCTATGAAAGCTTTGGTGCAACACCATTGTGTCACCCCAAATACCATCCATACCCAGTCACCTAGAGGTCATCTGGTGACTGGGTAACAATTGAGATGGAACAATAATCAAGCACTGAATGGGAGTCTGAGATAGCCTTTTAATGCCTCCCATTTAGTTTTGGCACCAAAGACAAGGCCAGAGGTCATTATCACAGAGAACATAAAAAGGAGTGCTAAGTAACTCACATACCTTGAATGATTTAAGTCCAGGAAGCAGCACAACATGTCCATGGAGCCGGCATCACTAACCCAATTCTATTTAATGTGACCCCTGTTTCCTGCAGTCTATGGTTCCCCTACATCAGCTTTTCTAAGTTTCCTAGGCTTCTGGATAGTTCAACCCCTAGCACTCTGAAAAGGCCGACAGTTGATACTCAAAGCGCAACTTTGACTGCGCTGTGATGAGACTGAGTTGAGTCTTTATAGCAAAAGCAATGTTAGATGCATCCACTTGAGTTTATCAAATGACCTCTGTGCTACAGGTGTCCAGAGGAAATAATCCAGACTTCAAGTATGATGAGTAATAGGGGCACAGACCTCAGAAAAAATCAAAATAAAACATCTATAGAATTTTGCAAATTCTATAAATCTTTATACAGCCTTCTTGTTAGCAGGTACTGGCTATTCAAGTATTGCAGAAACCTTTCTAGGATCCATCTTATTATGATTAGGAGAAAGAATATATTCAAGAAACTTGACTCTAGAAACAGAGAATTGACATTTCTCCAATTTGGCAAAAAGACCATTCTTTCTTAGGGCTCCATGTACGAAACAGCGAGAGCTGCTCCAGAGCCCTTGTAGGGCAGGTTTGCATATGCGAGCTTGCTTCCTGCAATGTAAGAAGCAGCGGTCAAATAAATTCAAATAAAAGTTTTAAGCAAGTCTCATATCATTTAAGAAATGTTGAAAGTAGCCGGATCATTACAAAGTCCAAAGGGTATGACTAAGTGTCCATATTGACTGTGAAAAGCAGTCTTCCATTCATCACCTTCCCTGATCCGCACTAAATTGTATGCTGCTGTCAAATCAATTTTATTAAACATCTGAGCTCCTTTAATTCTATTCAACATCTCTGGGATCAACGGTAGAGGATAATGAATACAGAATTTTATACTGTTAAGATTTTATTAGTCACTATAAAAGGTCTCAAACCTCCATCTTTCTTTTCCACAAAAGAGATGCCCGCACCAGAGGTAGAAGTGGAAGGCCTAATAAAACCTTTGTTAAGATTCTCTTTGATAGACAGAGGGATAATTCTTCCATACGGAATCAGGGCCCAGTAACCAAATCAATCGGGCAATCATAAGGACACCTCAGAGGTAAAAGATTAGCTTATTTCTTCTCTAAGACATCAGAGAAAATCCTGTAGGTTGAAAGAGAATCCAACAGTTCCTGAACCCTACAGGAATACTGACGTAGCCTGTACATTGCATAGTAATTAAGGGGTTTCCTAGCGCAGCTGTGCTCGAAGTGACAAAACTGTGCTAGTGTTGCATGCCTCACTTTCGGATGCATGCAGATATAGTGCGGCCTTGACGATATGGGCTTGTTAATGACCACTGACATACCCTGTACATTGGTGTTTGTTAAGGTGTTAACACAGATATTTTAAATTGTCGCAGGTTTACATAAACAGGATTCTTTACAAAAGGTAGATACAAATTAAAAATGCTTCAAGAAAGGGGATTTAAGTGACTTTGAAAATTACATGATTGTTGGTGCCAGACAGGCTGGTCTAAGTATTTCAAAAACTGCTGATCTACTAGGATTCTCACGTACAACCATCTCTAGGGTTTACAGAAAATGGTCAGAAAAAGAGAAAATATACAGTGAGCAGCAGTTGTCTGGATGCAAAATGCCTTGTTAATGTCAGAGGAGAATGGGGAGACTGGTTTGAGATAATAAAAAGGTAACAGTAACTCAAATAACCACTTGTTACATCCAAGGTATGCAGAATACTTTCTCTGAAAGCACAATACGTCTAACCTTGAAGCAGATGGGCTACAGCAGCAGAAGACCTTACCAGGTGCCACTCCTGTCAGAAAAAAACAGGAAACTGAAGGGGTGTGTCCGGGCAGTGGCCATGACTGGTCGCATAAACTAGAAGTTCCACGCTTGAGATAGATAATCCACCAGTTATCTTCTTCTAACTCAAGAATCCATTCCTAAAATCACTAGAACAGCAAGTGGGAACAATTCCTTCACTGAAAGATACCCTCATCTATGTACAGCACCCAAGTTGGAGCACTAAACTGGACCGTTAGAAGTCAAGGTGGTGGCCTAGTCCTCAGACATCTAACACCCCCCCCCCCCCCCGGTCATCTGGGTAGAGCAGTTTGAGATAAACTGCTAAAACTGTGCTAAACTACTATCTAATACTAGCCTCATTACATATATCAGACCGGTAATGACGAACTAAATGCTCAGCAAAACCAGTCGCATTAGCATGGAGTCTGTAGAAGCCTGGGGGGCTAGCATACAGAAGCTAATCACTGAACACTTCCAGCACCTAGAAACTCAATTAAGCAAAGTGATAACACAACTATACCCGGCTTATAACCGACCTGCACATCCCACTCAGATGCAAGCAGAGGAGAAGATTGAAACTGCTGCAACTGTGGTTACATAAGAAGTCCCTATACCGCTTACACAAGAAGTTGATCCTTCGGCAGCTATAAAGAGGTCACAGCACATACTCCCACGAGGCGATCAGAGATACAAAGTGACTACCAGCAAGGGCAATATTCTGACAGAAATCCTTGAAGAGCCGATTATAAGGGAAGAAGGTTGACAACTAAAGCACTTCTATCGGATCACCAACATCACCGGAGTTATGGGCACCACATGATACAGAGAAGATTCCTACCATAGGAAGGGCATCTCTTAATTAAGGCAGAAGGCACTTGTGTTAAATATAGAAAGGGCCCTAATACTGAAGAAGTGCTCTCATCTACAGCAGTTTTGCGTAATTCCTCTGACTTTCGAGTCCTCTGGCACACGATCCCTGCAGGGAGTTTTCATATAGCACCTAATCTGATCCGGTGTTGGTTAATTCTTCAAAACATTTTCCACTATTGTTCCTGAACCACTTACTCCTGTGGATTCATCTGGTTTGTGCCCAGCCTTATGATAATCTTTTTTTAAAGTTATATGCTACTGCACATTGTTTCAATAAGCTGCATGCTATCACACATTGTTTTTATTAGATTATATGTTATTACAAAACTAGACTCCACAGAAATATGCTTGGACCCGTTGTTAGTCTATATTTTACCACGAGGTATATCAAGAAGCCCGCAATCAACTAGAGGTTATTTATATCCCATGTTATAGGTAAATCAATACCCCTCAAATAAAAGGAGATAAAAAGTTCAAGTGAGGGCTGCATGCATACATCAGCTCTGGTTATGTATGAGGTTGATCTCTTATTTTACTTTATTTTTTATTATCTAAGGTTACTTGATGCTCCCATTTCATTGCTAGACATAAATGGCTTCTCCTCTTTCTCTATTGCTAGCTGCTTACAAATATCACAATCAGTAACATCTGAATAAGGTTTCCCATTTGATATCCTGTCTTTTATGGTTCTCCCCCCATTGTCATTTTGAGCCGATACCCCATTGCTTGCGGCCATGGTAGTGGGGCTTAGCGAATTCACAAGTTATCATAGGTTGGGGGAATTATGTTAGTAGAATTATTAGTTTTTAACTAGTTAAATGAGGAGACTAGAGATAGTAACAGACATATAAGCCTGCTGACTGCTAACAGTTTAATGCTTTGATGAGGTGTAGTAATTACAGAAGCCAAGATAATTCCTAGTTAATGACCCCTCAAACCCAAGCCCACACGGCCCTGGCATTTTATAGATTTCTTCTGATACACCAGGTTAATCTATTACACTACAGAAACATTAACCTCTTAACTGGCTGAGCTCCTAAGGAATCCCCATATTTAGTAGTTTGCCTCATTAATTATGCGTTCACCTTTATACTCATTGATAATCTGATTACGTTTCAGATGTTAGTATCTAAGGTTATTGCTAAACCGAACTCAAATTCATATAGAAAGTGGCTAGTATCAATTTGTCAGTGTTTGTTACCTAATTGTAGCACAGTAATTCAACAATAACTTGCATAGTATGGTATAGTTAAAGTAAGGTCCGATAGTGCCCAATTTTTGCTTTGTCATATTTTACTAGTTTGGACCAACATCGCTATACTGTATATAGAAACATGAAACAAGTTTTTGGTTGAGGCCTGAGGGTCCACATTCAGCCCTATACTATAGTCCTCCATACATTTGTTTACTATATTTTAAAGTCCAAAATTGGCTTAGCATTTTTAAGGAGGCTTCCATATAGTGGTAAAAAGGAAACTACCTATTGTGGGCCCCCACTATGTTTTAAAATTAGGTTATAGTTCCGTTTGGGGGTGGCCCACAATGGCCACATGCAAGAGCATACTATGTATAATCAATAAAACAAGAAAACTGAGCTTCACTATTGGGATCCATGAGTGGTCCCCTAAGTCTTCTGTAGCTTTGTTTCTTTTATAACACTAAGAGGTCTAAAAGTGGCCTCATATTTCAATGAGAAGACTTATAGCTCACTTAGCAAGCAAGATGTTCACCATTTAGCCCTAATCAATGCTATGTTGTGCAAAACTTGTCCAATTATTATTTCATGTACATTGGGAAACTATCTTGTATTTTTTTTTGGGGGGGGGGTCCTGCATAAATTATACTGAAATGCAAAAAAAAAAGGAAACTGAGGCTATAATTAGCACAGGCTCACCAAATTGGACAATAGAAGATTGGAAAAATGTTGCCTGGTCTGATGAGTCTCGATTTCAGATGCAATATTCAGATGGTAGGGTCAGAATTTGGCATAAACAACATGATATATTGATCCATCCTTCCTTGTATCAACATTTCAGGCTGGTGGTGGGGATGTAATGGTGTGGGGGATATTTTCTTTGCACACTTTGGGCCCCTTAGTACCAATTGAGCATCGTTTAAACGCCACAGCCTACCTGAGTATTGTTGCTGACCATGTCCATCCCTTTATGACTACAGTGTACCCATCTTCTGATGGCTATTTCCAGCAGGATAATGCACCATGTCACAAAGCTCAAATCATCTCAAACTGGTTTCTTGAACATGACAATGAGTTTACTGTACTCCAATGGCCTCCACAATCACCAGATCTCAATCCAATGGAGCACCTTTGAGATGTGGTGGAATAGGAGATTTGAATCATGGATATGCAGCTGAAAAATCTGCAGCAACTGCGTGATGCTATCATGTCAAAATGGACCAAAATTTCCGAGGAATGTTTCCATCACCTTTTTGAATCTATGCCACGAAGAATTAAAGGGACATTAAACCCAAAAATTTTATTTCATGATTCAGATAGAGAATACAATTTTAAAAAACTTTCCAATTTACTTCTATTATTTAATTTGCTTCATTCTCTTGTTATTCTTTGCTAAAAGGTGTATCTATGAAAGCTCAGGAGCAACAGAGAATGTAGGTTCTAGCTGCTGATTGGTCACTGCATATATGTACCGATTTTCATTGGCTCACCCATGTGTTAATTTAGAAACCTGCAGTGCATTGCTGCTCTTTCAACAAATGATACCAAGAGAATAAAACAAATTAAATAATAGAAGTAAATTAGAAAGTTGTTTAAAATTGTATTCTCTATCTGAACCATGAAAGAATTTGTTTGGGTTTCATGTCCCTTTAAGGCAGTTCTGAAGGCAATAGGGGGTCCAACCCGGTACTAGCAATGTGTACCTAATAAAGTGGCTGGTGAGTGTATATTAATGTTATTATATGTGTATATATGACTGTAAATACATATATACACATATAAATACACACACACACACACACACACACACACACATATATATATATACATATACATAAAAATACATCTTTAGACATGTATATGTATGTGTCTCAATGTTAAAGCCATTTGCCTGACTTTTTTTCTAACACCCAAGATCTCATATTTTTGAGCACTTATAACTTTTTTTTTAATTATTTTTTTTAAATAATTTGTTTTAGATAGTGTTAATTTAAATGTAAGTGTACTTTGTTACGTATTTTTGAAGTGTTTTGTGCAACTTTGCAATATCTTTCTTATATTACCTCTTTCAGATTGCATTTTAACAGTTTTTCACCACTAGAGGGTGTTAGTTCACATATTTCATATAGATAACACTGTGCTTGTGCACGTGAAGTTATCTGGGAGCAGGCACTGATTGGCTAGACTGCAAGTCTGTACTGAAAAAAGGGGCAGTTTGCAGAGGCTTAGATACAAGATAATCACAGAGGTTAAAAGTATATTAATATAACTGTGTTGGTTATGCAAAACTGGGAAATGGGTAACAAAGGGATTATCTTTTTAAACAATAAAAATTCTGGTGTAGACTGTCCCTTTAATGGGGTGTTAGGTTAGGTGTTGTTAGGTTAGGGGGTGTTAAGTTACTGTACTGTACTTACGGCTAGATTACGAGTTTTGCGTTATGAGCGGCTTGGTACTAACTTGCAAGTTATTTCCACCTCTCACCTCCCTATAGCGCTGCTATTACAGGTTTGCAAAAACCCGGCGTTAGCAGGCAATATGTGAGCATTGAGCAAAATTGAGCTCCATACCGCACTCCAATACCAGCGCTGCTTTGAGCTGGTTTTACGTGCTCGTGCACGATTTCCCCATAGACATCAATGGGGAGAGCCGGCTGAAAAAAGCCTAACACCTGCAATAAAGGAGCGTAAAGCTCCGTAACGCAGCCCCATTGATTCCTATGGGGATACAAAAGTTATGTTTACACCTAACAACCTAACATAAACACCCCTAATCTGCTGACATCGCTGACACCTACATTACACTTATTAACCCCTAATCTGCCCCCCCAATGTCGCTGCCACCTACATTATACTTATTAACCCCTAATCTGCCACCCCAAATGTCGCTGCCACCTACATTACAGTTATTAACCCCTAACCTCTAAGAAATTATCAAATATTTAAACTAATTACACCTAATCTAATAGCCCTATGCAAATTAAAAAGCCCCCCCAAAATATAAAAACCCTAGCCTAAACAACTAAACTGCCAATGGCCCTTAAAAGGGCCTTTTGTGGGGCATTGCCCCAAATAAATCTTTTACCTGTAAAAAAAAAATACAAAAAAACCCCAAAAGTAAAACCCACCCCCCACACAACCAACCCCCCAAATAAAAAAATCTTAAAAAATAAATTAAAAAGTACAAGATAGTTTCTTAGCTTAGTGGTATCTGTAATCTAGCTGTTTTATGCAAGGTGGGTATTTACAGTAAAATTTGCCAGACAGGAGCATTACAGGAGGTAGGTTCATCTTACTTTTCAGAGCAGAGAGACAATCATAAGATAAGACTAATTATTTAATAGAAAATTAGGTTATTCTCATTTTCATTTGGATTGGCATTGCCCTTAAAAGGGCATTTAGCTCTTTTTCAGCCCAAACCCCTAATCTAAAATTAAAACCCACCCAATAAACCCTTAAAAAACCTAACACTTACCCCGAAGATCCACTTCTATAGAATTCTATCAGCCAATCAGAATTCAAGTGACGCCATCTTGGATGACGTCCCTTAAAGGAACTTTCATTCTTCGATAGCCGTCAAGAGAAGAGGATAATCATGATGTCTTGAAGATGGAGCCGCTCCGCGCCGGATGGATGAAGATAGAAGATGCCGTCTGGATGAAGACTTCTGCTGGCTTGGATGAAGACTTCTGCCCGCTTGGATGAAGACTTCTGCCAACTTCGCTGAGGACGTCTGCCACTTCGTTGAGGATGGATGTCCGGTCTTCAAAAACTGTAAGTGGATCTACGGGGGTTAGTGTTAGGTTTTTTTAAGGGTTTATTGGGTGGGTTTTAATTTTTGATTAGGGGTTTGGGCTGAACAAGAGCTAAATGCCCTTTTAAGGGCAATGCCCATCCAAATGCCCTTTTCAGGGCAATGGGGAGCTTAGGTTTTTTTTAGATAGGTTTTATTTGGGGGGTTGGTTGTGTGGGTGGTGGGTTTTACTGTTGGGGGGTATTTGTATTTTTATTTACAGGTAAAAGAGCTGAGTTCTTTGGGGCAATGCCCAGCAAAAGGCCCTTTTAAGGGCTATTGGCAGTTTAGTTTAGGCTAGGGTTTTTTTATTTTGGAGGGGCTTTTTTATTTTCATAGGGCTATTAGATTAGGTGTAATTGGTTTAAATATTTGATAATTTCTTTTTTATTTTGTGTAATTTAGTGTTTTTTTGTAATTCAGTTAATTGTATTTAATTAATGTAATTTATTTAATTGTAGTGTAAGGTTAAGTGTTAGTGTAAGACAGGTTACGTTTTATTTTACAGGTAAATTTGTATTTATTTTAGCTAGGTAGCTAGTAAATAGTTAATAACTATTTACTAACTAGTCTACCTAATTAAAATAAATACAAACTTAGCTGTGAAATAAAAATAAAACCTAAGATACCTGCAATGTAACTATTAGTAATATTGTAGCAGTTTATGGTTTATTTTACAGGTAAGTGTTTAGTTTTAAATAGGAAGTATTTAGTTAATGATAGTAATTTTTATTTAGATTTATTTTAATTGCATTAAAGTTATGGGGTGTTAGGGTTAGTCTTAGGGTTAGGTTTAGGGGTTTATAACTTTAGTATAGTGGCGTCGATTTTGGGGGCAGCAGATTAGGGGTTAATAACAGTAATGTAGGTTGCAGCGATGTTAGGTACAGCAGATTAGGGGTTAATAATATTTAACTAGTGTTTGCGATGCGGGAGTACGACGGTTTAGGGGTTAATATGTTTATTATAGTGGCGGCGATGTCCAGTGCGGCAGATTAGGGGTTAATCATTTTATTTTAGTATTTGCGATGCGGTTGGGCCTTGGTTTAGGGGTTAATAGGTAGTTTATGGTTGTTAGTGTACTTTTTAGCACTTTAGTCATCTGTTTTATGTTACGGCTTCGTAGCGTAAAACCCATAACTACTGACTTTCAGTTTACGATACGGATCTTGACGGTATAGGGTGTACCGCTCACTTTTTGGCCGGACAGGCAAACTCGTAATACCGTCGCTATGGAAGTCCCATTGAAAAAGGACTTTTTAAAAGCTGTGATAGTTATGTTTTGTTACGGCCAAAAAAGTGTGCGGTACACCTATACACGCAAAACTCGTAATACCAGCGGTAGTAAAAAAGAGCCTTAACACTGTTTTTTTTCACTCATAACGCAAAACTCGTAATCTAGCCGTTAGTTATTTAAATAGTTATTTGCGTTGTGAGTTTTTGCAGTTTAAATAGGTTTATTGCGATGTAGGGGTTTTACGGTTTAGGGGTTAATAGGGTAAATATGTTTATTGCAATGTAGGGGTTTTGCGGTTTAGGGGTTAATAGGGTAAATAGGTTTTTTGCGATATAGGCATTTTGCAGTTTAGGAGTTAATACTTCGTGTAGGATTTTTTTTTTGTTATATTTCGGGCGGTGTTTTTATTTTTAATACTTGATGCAGGTGTTTGTTTTTTTTTTTTAATACTTGATGCGGGCGGTTATTTTTTTTTTTTTAAAACGATGCGGGCAGTTAGTTTTTTTTTTAATACTTGATGCGGGCGGTTAGTTTTTTTTTTTAATACTTGATGCAGGCGTTTTTTGTTTTTTTTTAAATACTTTAATGTGGGCGATTAGTTGTTGCTTTTGTAATGCACTGTTTGCCTTTGCTGCATCCACCGGAATGCAGCTTACGCTGCATCCCGGTGGATTCCGAAAATGGCAGGGTGGTGAAAGAATTCACCACCCTGCCATTTTCGGAATTCAGCTTTGCTGCATCCAGGTGAATTCTTTTGTCCTTGCGCTGCCAACATTCCATTGAGGATGCGTGCACAACTGCCGATGGTGACGGACATTACAAACGCAATTATAGTATCGATATGACATTGTTGCAGTGGTTCAATTTTTTTTTCCTTTGGGATGCCCCTTTGTTTGAAATGTATGTGATAATCCATGTTTGATTTTGTTTTTTTTAATGGATGAAAACATTCTTAAATTGAACGTTAATATTCAATTATTAAATGTGGAACTCAAATTTTCAAATGTTACATTTGAATATTACTTTGAAGTCCATGATAATCATCCACAAAATATTAAAATTTGTATATTCAAATGTTGCATTGCTATATTCAATATTCAAATGCTACACTCAATCCAGATTTTTTTTTTTTTTAAATGTTTTGCAATCCAAATGTGGCTAACAGTGGTTATTTTTAGAATATTTATGAAAAAATTTTTTTGTTAATGACAATAATCCAATAATCAGTTTTATAGTAAAGGTATGAATGCATTTTATCAAAGTGTCTAATAGAAAAAAGTGTGGGTATGTGTGTGTGTTTTCTTTACACTCTAACCTGCTGGGCACATTTCCTTTATATTTTAAGAGATTTGAGAGACTGGAGCTGTGGAATCTAACTGCATCAACTATAGAACTCTGAATCAAACATTAACTACTGTGCAGCTAAAACAGAAAAAAATAAAAGCTTCACAGTTCAAATTTCTATGTTTCAATCTAATGTCAAGCATTGTCTTTATTAATTTCCAGGCTTTCAAGCCCTCACAGAGCAATCTAGATGTGAAATTGCACAGCGTTTCCATCTATAGTATTCCCATTGTGAAATTCATATATTATGTGACATTAAATGTAATGCGAAAGGAGCAGTTGATACAAGAGTTGTTTATTTAAAGTGCATGTACTGTAGTTGGTACTTAAACAGAAAGCTGTACTTTCTGAGGCTAGATAATGGAAAATTCTCTAGAGCTAAAATAAGGATAAAAGTTCTGCCTGACATAAATTTGTCATGGATTGATAGAATAGCCTCTTGTCAGAGTTTGTACAAGTAAACTGCAGCATATGAATCTGAAGAAAAAAGAACAAATCCTAGAATAAAATACATTTTTATAGGTAATTAATAGATTGGCAATTTGGAGATTAATAGACCATTTTTTTCTTAACCTCAATGTAATCCATGTGGAAGAAAAATTGCTGAAGGACATATTATTGATATTATATAGAAAGAGTAGACTAAGTATAATAATGTAGTGGGCTGATCATGGGTGGAATTTGGTGCAGTTCCTGGTTTAACTTTTGAAATCTAAACTTCTCCAGGAAAGAGAAAACTCTGGGAGGGACAGTGGGACAGATATATATAGGACATTTGATCACTCTGGTATCTGATAGCATGACAGCATAACCCATCATCCAATGACCAGTAGCAAGAAAGTAACTATCAGCCAATGAGCAATAGCAGGAAATACAAATTAGCCTATCAGCATTTTTAGGGAATACACCTAATAACTCCAAACATCGATTGTATTAGTTTCTATTTACATTTAAACACATTCTGCTTCTGATGTCCAGCAGGCTTTATGCTACTGTTTCATAAAGTATAATAAAAAATATTTAAGTACAAAGTCCCTTTAAAGAGCTAATGTCTATACCTGGTCATTTACAGTTTAGTTTCAGTCCTCCCAGATTCCCTATTAGATTACACATTATACTACCACATATGAAGCCATTTTAGGAAAAACGTTAATCAGTTTTTCAACCCATGTACTGTAGGGGGTAAATATTCATATAATACTGACAACAGAATTTACTTTTCTACTGTGACCAATTGCACCTAATGTGTTTAACCCCTAAACTGCCAGTTTTCAGCGTTAAAACAGCAATGCAGCCATTACGAGTCTTGTCGGTATAGGTGTACCGCAAGCCTTTTCGCCTGTAACGCAACATCAGTACCGCACTCTTAAAAAAAAAAAAATTTTCATGGGATTCCCATATCACTGCCATTAAGAGTTTTGCGTTCTGGCTAAAAAAAACGGCATTACAGCCTAAAACAACGAGATCTGTAACGCCATCTAAAAGCAGTAGTTAAGAGTTTTACGCTACAAAGCTGTAACATAAAACTCATAACTAAACTGCTACAAAGTGCACTAAACACCCATAAACTACATATTAACCCCTAAACCGAGGCCCTCCCACATCACAAATACTATATTAAATTTATTAACCCCTTATCTGCCGCTGCCGACATCGCCGCCACTAAAAATAATTATTAACCCCTATTCCGCCGCTCCCAGAGATTGTCACCACTATCATTAAGTTATTAACCCCTAAATCACCGCCCTCCCGCATCGCAAACACTATTTAAATATTATTACCCCCTAATCTTCCATCCCCCCACTATACTTAAGTTATTAAGCCCTACACTGCCGCAACTATAATAAACCTATAAAACCCTAATCCGCATCGCAACCACCTAATTTAAAATATATTAACCCCTAAACCTAACACCCCCTAATGTAATTAAAATATAACTAAATTAAAGTTACAATTATTAACTAATAATACCTATTTAAATCTAAATACAAAGTAACTTACCTATATTTACCCCTAAACCTAACTCCCCCTAAACCTAACCATAACCCTAAACCTAACACCCCCTAACTTTAACATAATTAAAATATAACTAAATTAAAGTTACAATTATTAAATAATAATACCTATTTAATTCTAAATACAAAGTAACTTGCCTATACTAACCCCTAAACCTAACACCCCCTAACCCTAAACCTAACCCTATCCCTATCCCTAAACCTAACCCTATCCCTATCCCTAAACCTAACCCTATCCCTATCCCTAAACCTAACACCGCCTAAGTTTAACATGATTAAAATATAACTAAATTAAAGTTACAATTATTAACTAATAATTCCTATTTAAATCTAAATACAAAGTAACTTCTATATTAACCCCTAAACCTAACACCCCCTAACTTTAACATAATAAAAATATATCTAAATTAAAGTTACAATTATTAACTAATAATACCTATTTAACTCTAAATACAAAGAAACTTACCTATATTAACCCCTAAACCTAACACCCCCTAAACCTGAACCCGCTCCACACCGCCGGGATCAAGATAGAAGATGCTGCCTGGAGGAAGATAGAAGACGCCGCCTGGATGAAGACTTCTTGCCCCTGGGATGAAGATCGTTCAATCGGGACTTTAAAAACTGTAAGTGGATCGTCGGGGGTTAGTGTTAGGTTTTTTTAAAGGTTTTTTTGGGGTGTTTTTTTTTTTTTAGATTAGGGTTTGGGCAGTAAAAGAACTAAGTGCCCTTTTCAGGGCCATTCCCATCCAAATGCCCTTTTCAGAGCAATGGGTAGATTAGATTTTTTAGATAGTTTTTTTTTTTGTGGGTTTGAGGGGGGTGGGGGTTTGTAATATTAGTGGGTCTTTGTAATTTGTTTTTCAGAAAAAGAGCTGATATCTTTAGGGCAATGCCCTACAAAAGGCCCTTTAAAGGGCCATTGGTAGTTTATTCTAGACTAGTCCTAAAGCCTGTGCACACGGGCCAATTTTTTTTAGAACAGCGGTCCCACCCTTTGCTCTCTCTCTCTTCTCCCTCTCTCTCCTCCTTTCTTTTGCATTGTCTCTCTCTCCCCTCTCTTTTGTGCTCTCTTTTACTCTCTCTCCCCCCTCTCTTTTGCTCTCTCTCCCCCTCTCTTTTGCTCTCTCCCCCTCTCTTTTGCTCTCTCCCCATCTCTTTTGCTCTCTCTCCCCCCTCTTTTGCTTTATCTCTCCCAACTCTTTTGCTTTCTCTCTCCCACCTATTTTTCTCTCTCTCTTCCCCCTCTTTTGCTCTCTTCCCCCTCTTTTGCTCTCTCACCCCTCTCTTTTTTGCTCTCTCTCCCCCTCTCTTTTGCTCTCTCTCCCCCCCTCTCTCCTTTGCTCCCACTCTCTCCTCTGCTTTGCTCTCTCTCCCTCTCTCCTTTGCGCTCTCTCCCTCTCCTTTCCTCTCTCTCCCCCTCTCCTTTGCTCTCTCTCCACCTCTTTTGCTCTTCCCCCCTCCTTTGCTCTCACTCCCCCTCTCTTTAGCTCTCTCTCCCCCCTCTCTTTTGCTCTCTCTCCCCTCTCTTTTGCTCTCTCTCCCCTCTCTTTTACTCTCTCTCCCCTCTCTTTTGCTTTCTCTCCCTCTCTTTAACTCTCTCTCCCCTCTATTTAACTCTGTCAAAATTCGGAAATTTCTTTACTCTTAGTCCCCTTAGGATCATATTTAGTGCAATATATTTGTTTAGAATCCAGGTGTCTAATTTCAGTCTAATTTCTTTTAGCCTTAGAGTCTCCAAATTATTGAACAAATCACCCAGTTTAATTTCAATGGATGATGTTGAGAAAAACTCTTCAAGTTCTAAACTCTCCAAATCCTGATGTCCAAACTGAGTAATGAGTAAAATTGTGCAGGTTCTAGTGCATTTTCCATGTCGCAAAGCTTAGAAACAGCAATAGGCTACCCCCTAAAATGGTAATGTGTCCAAAAGAAAGTCCAGAGTCAAGGATAAACGTAAGAAAATGTGAAAGTTCTGGCTTGGTGCTGTGAACATATATACCGTAAGAAATAAGAAGCAGTCTATGGCTCTGTGATGTCGCTTAGATATCAGGTCAATAATGAGTAAGCAAGTCACCAGTATATGCTGTATGCAAATCTCTATGTTAACGGGTGGGTAGATAAAGTAACTGGACACTCACCCCTTTCTTTTGCTCTCTCTCTCTCTTCCCCCTCTCTTTTGCTCTCTCCCCATCTCTTTTGCTCTCTCTCCCCCCTCTTTTGCTTTATCTCTCCCAACTCTTTTGCTTTCTCTCTACCACCTATTTTTCTCTCTCTTCCCCCTCTTTTTCTCTCTCTTCCCCCTCTTTTGCTCTCTCACCCCTCTCTTTTTTGCTCTCTCCCCTCTATTTTGCTCTCTCTCCCCCCTCTCTTTTGTTCTCCCCTCTCTCCTTTGCTCTCTCTCTCCCCTCTGCTTTGCTCTCTCTCTCTCTCTATCTCTCCTTTGCGCTCTCTCCCTCTCCTTTCCTCTCTCTCCCCCTCTCCTTTGCTCTCTCTCCTCCTCTTTTGCTCTCCCTCCCCCTCTCCTTTGCTCTCACTCCCCCCTCTTCTTTGCTCTCTCCCCCCTCTCCTTTGCTCTCTCTCCCCCTCTCCTTTGCTCTCTCTGCCCTCTCTTTTGCTCTCTTTCTCTCTCCTCCTTTCTTTTGCTCTCTATCCCCTCTCTCTTTTCCTCTCTCTCCCCCCTTCTCTTTTGTTCTCTCTCCCCCCTCTCTTTTGCTCTCTCTCCCCTCTCTCTTTGCTCTCTATCCCCCTCTCATTTGCTCTCTCCCATCTCTTTTGCTCTCTCTCTCCCTCTCTTTTGCTCTCTCTCCCCCTCTCATTTGCTCTCTCTCCCCCTCTCATTTGCTCTCTCTCCCCTTTATTTTGCTTTCTCTCCCCTCTCTTTAACTCTCTCTCCCCCCTCTCTCTCTTCCCCCTCTCTTTAGCTCTCTCTCCCCCTCTCTTTTGCTCTCTCTCCCCTCTCTTTACTCTCTCTCCCCTCTCTTTTGCTTTCTCTCCCTCTCTTTAACTCTCTCTCCCCTCTCTTTAACTCTCTCTCTCTCTTCCCTCTCTTTAACTCTCTCTCCCCCTCTATTTAACTCTCTCTCCCCCCTCTCTTTTGCTCTCTTTCTCTCTCCCCCTCTCTTTAGCTCTCTCCCCCCTATATTTTGCCCCCTCTTCCCCCTCTCTTTTGCCCCCTCTTCCCCCTCTCTTTTGCTCTCTCTATCTCTCCCCACTCTTTGTCACTTTCAGGCCACGCCCAGTCCCGGTCGGCCACGCCCACTCCCGGGCTGACCACGCCCCCATCGTGGCACTCCCGCCGCTCATGCCCCTAGCCACGCCCTCTCCACCCGCCCACGACCACGCCCCCACAATGGCCAATCTGATCTGAAGTTGATCCTAAAGGCCAGGTATGTTTGTCCTTGTGCAGTCTCTACTGCCTGACTGCATCTGACAAACATACCTGGCCTTTTATTATATAGGATTAGGTTTTTTTATTTTGGGGTGGATTTTTTAAATGGGTATTAGAATAGGAATAATTTTTATAATTTTTGATAATGAGTTATTTTATTTTGTATAATGTTTTTTTTTTTTCGTTTTGGGGTGGGATTTTATTTTTAGATTAGGGCTTGGGCAGCAAAAGAGCTAAATGCCCTTTTAATGGCAATTGTCCATACAAATGCCCTTTTGGGGGGGGTTGTATACTGTTAGGGGGTGTTTGTTTGTTTTTGTAGCAAAAGAGCTGTTAACTTTAGGACAATGCCCTACAAAAGGCCATTTTAAGGGCCCCCAAAAGGTCCTTTTAAGGGCCCTTGGTAGTTTATTCTAGATTAGGCTTTTTTATTTTGGGTTGTTTGTTTTTTTTTTTAAAGGGTATTAGAATAGGAATAATGTTTATTGTTTTGGATAATTTCGTTTGTTAGTTTTTGTAATGGTAGATTTTTTTATTTTGTAATGGTATGATTTAGTGTAAGGCAGCTTAGGTTTTATTTTTATTTCACAGGTAAGTTTGTATTTATTTTAACTAGGTAGTTAGTAAATAGTTAATAACTATTTACTAACTAGTCTACCTAGTTAAAATAAATACAAACTTACCTGTGAAATAAAAATAAAACCTAAGCTAGCTACAATATAACTATTAGTTATATTGTAGCTAGTTTAGGTTTTATTTCACAGGTAAGTTACTTTGTATTTAGATTTAAATAGGTATTATTAGATAATAATTGTAACTTTAATTTAGTTATATTTTAATTATGTTAAAGTTAGGGGTGTTAGGTTTAAGGTTTGGGTTAGGGGGTGTTAGGTTTAGGGGTTAATATAGGTAAGTTACTTTGTATTTAGATTTAAATAGGTATTATTAGTTAATAATTGAAACTTTAATTTAGTTATATTTTAATTATGTTAAAGTTAGGGGGTGTTGGGTTTAGGGTTAGGGTTAGGGGGTGTTAGGATTAGGGGTTAATATAGTTAAGTTACTTTGTATTTAGATTTAACTAGGTATTAGTTAATAAATGTAACTTTAATTTAGTTATTTTTTTTATTATGTTAAAGTTAGGGGGTTGTAGGTTTAGGGGTTATTATAGGTAAGTTACTTTTTTATTTAGATTTAAATAGGTATTATTAGTTAATAATTGTAACTTTAATTTAGTTATAATTTAATTATTTTAAAGTTAGGGAGGGTTAGGGTTAGGTTTAGGGTTAGGGGGTGTTAGGTTTAGGGTTTAATATAGGTAAGTTACTTTGTATATCGATTTAATTAGGTATTATTAGTTAATAATTGTAACTTTATTTTAGTTATATTTTAATTATGTTAAAGTTAGGGGTGTTAGGGTTAAAGGGTGTTAAGTTTAGGGGTTAATATAGGTAAGTTATTTTGTATTTAGATTCAAATAGGTATTATTAGTTAATAATTGTAACTTTAATTTAGTTATATTTTAATTATGTTAAAGTTAGGGGGTGTTAGGGTTAGGGGGTTTTAGGTTTAGGGGTTAATATAGTTTAAATTAGGTTGTTGCAATGTGGGGGCCGGCAGTTTAGGGTTAATAGGTTTTGTTAGTATTGCCGATGTTTGTGAACAGCGGTTTAGGGGTTAATAGGTTTAGTTAGTATTGGTGATGTTTGTGAATTCCGGTTTAGGGGTTAATAGGTTTAGTTAGTATTGGCAATGTTTGTGAACGGTGGTTTAGGGGTTAATAGCTTTAGCTAGTGTTGGTGATGTGGGGGGGTACGGTTTAGGGGTTAATAGGTTTAGTTGGTGTCGGCGATGTGGGGGGGTGCGGTTTAGAGGTTAATAGGTTTAGTTTGTGTTGGCAATGTGGGGGTGCAGTTAAGGGGTTAATAGGTTTAGTTCGTGACGGCGATGTTTCGGAGCGGCGGTTTAGGAGTTAATAGGTTTAGTTAGGTGTCGGCGATGTGGGGGTGTGTGGTTTAGGGGTTAATAGGTTTAGTTAGTTTCAGCGATGTCGGCGAACGGTGGTTTAGGGGTTATACTTAGTGTCAGGGAACTGCGGTTTAGGAGAAAACATTTAAAAATTCTTAATATGAATAATGGATCCGAAAATTCGGAAACATATTTATTCATTTTCAGAAATTTTCTGAATTTTTCGGGATGTGCCGATTCTGTCCGAAACGAAGCGCACATGTCTATTTTATTGTAACTTTAGTTTAGATCTATTGTATTTATGTTAAAGTTAGGGGGTGTTAGGGTTAGGGTTACAGTTGGGGTTAGGGTTTTGTTAGGTTTAGGGGTAGGTGTAGGGGTTAATAGTTTAATTTAGTTTTTTGCGATGTGGGGGGCTGGCAATTTAGGGGTTAATAGATTTATTTAGTGGAAGTGATGTGGGAGGCCAGAGGTTTAGGGGTAACAACTTTATTTAGTTGCAGCGATGTCATGGAGTGGCAAAATAGAGGTTAATAGATGTATTATAGTGTGGGCGATGTTTGGGTGCAGGGGAATAGGGGTTAATAACTTTAGTATAGTGACGGCGATATCGGGAGCAGCAGATTAAGGGTCAATAGTTTTATTTAGGTGGCGGCGATATCGGTGGCGGCAGATTAGGGGTTAATAGCATTATGTAGGTGCCGGCGATGTTGGGGGCGGCAGATTAGGGATGTTTAGACTTAGGGTTTATGTTAGGGTGTTAGGCTTAAACGTAACTTTTATTTTCCCCATAGACATCAATGGGGCTGCGTTACGGAGCTTTTCTTTCTGCGATCGCAGGTGTTAGACTTTTTTCTGACCCGCTCTCCCCATTGATGTCTATGGGGGAAGCGTGCACGAGCACGTCAAAACAGCTCTTGTTTAATTTCCCTGTAGCGCGCATAACTCGTAATCTAGCTGTATGTATTTTATACACATGATTATTAATTTTATTATTACATCATATAATTTCTAATAAATTTGCAACTTTTTTATTGGAAAACCTAGGTTACAAAAAATGCTTTTTGGCCTCTCTAGGGACAGTGGGACAGATCCACGTTTTTACACAAAATCAAATATTGTTTAATGTATATTAATAAATACTCTTGTGGGAGGAGGCTTGTCATGGTAAGGATTAAAGGGCATGAAAGTCAAAATTAAACTTGCATGATTCAGATAGTTTTTCAGCAGTAACAACGTTTTACTAAGAGCTAGCTAGTGATTAGTTACTTCACATATTTGTTTCTTGCCATTGGCTCACCAATCAGATAGCTCCCAGTAGTGCATTGCTGCTCAAAAGCTGACTTCTATTGTTTTTAATTTTCTTTTTGCACGTTTATGTCTCTTTAAATGTCTATAAATGGGTTATTTAATGCTTCCTGGCATATAGGTATAAGCTGTAAATCATAATGCTTCACTTTGACGTAGGATGTGTACCCAGTCCATTTCCATGTTTTGTATGTGTCTAGGGAAATTACATAAGGCTTGTGCATTCTTTTGTGTTTCTCAGTTTGTTTGATTAAAAGCATTCATTGTGTGGCTGTAGGTAGGGACCCAGGAGCGAAGAGACCTTAACGTGGTCCTGGCCTTAAAGCGTTTGGCCAAACACAACTTGCTCTTTGTCATACTATGTGCTTGCAAGTGAGTGCCAGACTTTCTGTGTGTTGTGTTGACTATTTTGTTTTGTAATTTTCCCTTTGGGCTTTGCACCCAAGCTGGTTAGGGGATAACTGCCTGGGTTGCTTTAAGCTGTTCACCTGTCTGTGAGTATCCAGAGCTGTGGGTTTTACAGTGATGTAGAATGTGTACCCAGTCCAGTTTGAGAGTGCAGTCCATTTTGTGTTTTGTATGTGTCTAGGGAAATTACATAATGTCTATTCACCCTTTTTTATTTAAAGCATGCATTGTGTGGTCTGTAAGAAGGGATCGAGGAGGGAAGCGACTTTATCATGGTCCTGGCCTTAAACTGTTTGGCCAAATGAAACTAACTCTTCAATTTTTGTTTTTGGTCATATTACATGCTTGCAAGTGAGTGCCAGACTTTCTGTGTTATGTATTGACTATTGTGTTGGGATCATGAGATTATCTGGGCAGTCAGTAAGTGTATTTGGGTGGTTCATGGGCATTTCGGGATGGTTTGTTGGAGGGGCTAAGGGAACTTCTATGGCTGTCTCAGAGGGGCAAAGCTCAGAATTAGGGACTGTCCCTCTTAAGTAGGGACAGCTGGGCGGTAACTGAAGGATTACCCATATGGAAGCTCTTGTTTTGGCAAACACGTTGTAAAATCCAGTATAGGATCACTAAGTAAGTTAGAATTTGTCAGTAATAGCCACATGCATGCTCTGGGCTTTGGGGACTCAAGCCTGCACTTATGAGGGATTCACATGCACACAGTGTATTGATTTATCATAGGTTTAATTTACTTAAAGAGCCGTTGTTCTAATGTTTTCTTTGTTCCATCCAAAATAGGGTATTTTAAAATCCATTGCAGTTTTATTTTTTATTATTTTTTTTAAATATGTTTTTATTGAGGCAATTAGATACATAAGCAGTAAGATAAATCACAATCACAGTTTATAGACAACAGGTTTACAAAATGTCCAATGTGTGGTAACTTGCCTAAAGGGATGAAAAAAAAAAAGAGTCAAGCCTTAGGGAAGTAATAATAGAGTTCTTGGGCTTGGAGCATGGTTCCTGTGACTGAACTATGAGGCCTCATTGTCTGTATAAGTTATGTGGTACTTGTAGGTTTCTATTTTAGTTTTTAAACCTAATTTTCTTGCCAGGCTTGTGGAGACTTGTCATTGTCTGCCAATACAGCTGAGTAATAGATAAAAAATGTTGTTCAAGGGGCACATATTTTCTGAACACAATAAACAGCTTTTACTTATAATTATAACACAAATTAAATGAAATAAAAGATTTTCCCCAAAAAGGAGTGGAGGATTTGCCTACTATTAAAATTAAATACAAACAGCTATAAAATTGTTTGGTTACTATAAATAAACACAAATAAGTAATTAACCCATCCCACCATTAGATTGTTCCATCCCGTCCGACTTGCGCTGGGCTTTAGCACCGTTAGTACGACATGGAATGACCTAGATATTTGGCTGTCCTGAAGCCATAGCGGCTTGGTAAATGGGATTGCGGGCTAGAGGGCGTGCCTAGCGTCATAGGCACTCCCCCCTGACCCAATCCCTTCATTGAAATCATGTGATCGCATGTACGATCATGTGATTTCAATTTGTTTACATCAGAACTTAGTTCCGACGTAGATAATTTAGTCCAGGCGGGAAAGATTTAAACCACTTGGTTGCTAACGATACACAACACTAATTTCACCTTTTGATTAATAGTAATATAATGCAGCAATAATTTAACTTGGGACACAAACAGGCAATCATTAAGTTAAGTCACTACTTGTGGCAGTGAATTAAAGGGACACTAAGTCAGATTTAAACTTTGATGATTCAGATGCAATTTAAAAAAACAACAACTTTCTTGTTTACTTCCATTATCAAAAGGAGCACAATCTTTTCATGTTGTGCATTTCTGAGGCACCAGCTCCTAATGAGTATTAGCAAGAGTTCACATTATGGGGCCGAATTATCAATGGAGCTTGATGCCCCTGTTTCCGCGCGAGCCTTCAGCCTCGCCAGAAACAGCAGTTATGAAGCAACGGTCTAAAGACTGCTGCTCCATAACTTGTCCACCATGCTCTGAGGCTGCGGACATCAATCCGCCCGATCCTATATGATCAGGCTAATTGACACCCACTGCTAGCGGCCACGAATCTGCAGGGGGCGGCATTGCACAAGAACTGCTTGTGAAATGATAAATGCCAACAGCGTATGCTACATCGTATCATGTCCGCTCGCACTTACATAAATCGGCCCCTATATACGTACATGCGTTTGTTATCGACCAATGGCTGTTGCATGATACAGGAAGAGGGGAAAGTAGAAGTAACTTTGAAATTTGGCGGCAAAAAATCTAAAAGTAGTAAATGCTGCAATGGAACTCTTGTGGGGTAGGCTCAGTCATGCAAGCTTTCCACAACGTAAGAAGCAGTAGTCATTTGTCTGCTGCTTTTTATCCTCTTGGCAACCTCTAAATTGGTGAAGATAAATCACCCCCAAATACATTTGTTTTGAGGTGATTGACAGGCCCTGCTCATGTGCAATTGGTCGTGAGCAAGCAGAGTGCAGTGATGTACAAGCAAGTGCTTGTGTAATAGCACATACAGACAGTGGAAGCACAGAGTCCAGGCTGAGAGTGCTATAAGTGCAGTCTTTCCCTGAGGGTCTACCCCTCATCAGCATGTAGTGGAAGTACAGAGTCCACTGCAAAGCCGGAGGGACATGTACCCAATTCAGGAACTTTGTACATCTGTAACTTCATACATGGGGCCCTAAGTGTTATTGCATTGTCTCTCTAATATGCATTTCTTGATTATGCAATTGTACTGTGTTTAGTGGTCCATTAACCACTTAACTGTGCATGTGACATGTGATTGTCACCCACATGTGACATGTGATTGTGTTAAGTGTGGTGACAACCACGTGTCATCATCTATATGGGGGGGCTTTCAGAGCGCCTCATGCCCCCCCCCCCAAATCTCTGGTGGTCCAGTGGACCAGCATCACTTCATCCTGGGATGCTGGTGACATCATAGCGCCGATACATGGTGACGTCTACAAGCCCTGGAAACCCAGAATTGGGTATAGGATATAATATTAAAGCATATATATATATATATATATATATATATATATATATATATATATATATATATATATAAATAAACACCCAGAAGCTCCTCTTTAAAATAAAGCCCTTATGAAGGTTTTTATAGTCATGTGATCACTGTGGTAATAGTAATCACCTGGTGTGTATAAATGTGGATTTAGTTAAGTAGAGGCTCATGGGAGCCCCTACGTCCACATCAAGATTAAATATATATACTAAAATTGCCTTTTTTAATATGTGGATAACCCCTTCTTTTTACAATATAGATTAGAAAAAAAACATACACAATTTTTTTTACAACTTTTTTAATTCAAATTTTATTAAAAATATACTTTCTCTTGTAAGATGTATCAAGTCCATGGATTCATCCATACTTGTGGGATATTCTCCTTCCTAACAGGAAGTGGCAAAGAGAGCACCCACAGCAGAGCTGTCTATATAGCTCCTCCAGTTATTCTCTTTGCCTGCTTAACTGCTAGGAAGGGTAAAGTGAGTGTGGTGACAAAAATGAAGATTTCTGCAAGGAGGATAATGATCTTAGCACTTTGTAACTAAGATCCACTGCTGTTCTCACGAGGGCTGAAGAGTACAGGAAAACTTCTGTTGGGGGAACGGTTTGCATGCAAAGCTGCATTGAGGTATGTTCAGTCTATTTTTTTCTAGACAGACTGTGATAATTCTAGAAAAGGCTGGCAATATCCCCATGAGGGAAGGGTAAGCTGTATTCAGACACTTAATAGGAATCCCAGCTTGCATAAAGGGCTCATTGTTTACTGGTGACACTGATAGGAAAAAACTTTTTTTAGTACAAACATGTTTTTTTTGAGGGACTTTAAGGGGTCATTGTGGCTTATTTAAGGGTTATTAACACACAAGGCTAGTTTAGAAACACTCTGGTGTGTTTCTTTTAGGCCCCATAACATTGAGTGAGGTGGGAGGGGCCTATTTTTGCGCCTCAGTTGCGCAGTTTCTTTTCTTCAGAGACATCCAGCTGCTGCTACAGAGGGTCCTGCTGTGTTTGAGGGATTTAAAGACGTTTTTTCCCCTACAAATCATTCCTAAAGGGCAGGTAGGCGCCACAGCAGAGCTGTGGCAAGGTGCTGAACGTTGTTTTACCGGTTTTTGACGTTTTGTCAATCTGGTTTTTACATTAAGGGGTTAATCATTTATTTGTCTAGCTGTGCAAATTTACTAAGGCTTTATGATGCTACTGTAAAAATTTCGGAAAGTTTACTGTTTTTTTACACTGTTTTGCAGAGTTTGTGTATCTTTTTTTCTCTTAAAGGCACAGTACCGTTTTTTTTTTCTAAGTATTATTTACTTTTATTGAAGTGTTTTCCAAGCTTCCTTGTTTCATTACTAGCCTGTTTAACATGTCTTACATCAAGGAAAATCCTTATTCAATGTGTTTAGAAGCCATTGTGGAACCACTTCTTAGAATGTGTCCCACTTGCACTGATATGTCTATAAATTGTAAAGAGCATATTTTTGCACTTAAAAATATAGCAATAGATGATTCTCAGACAGAAGGAAATGAGGGTTTGCCATCTAGCTCTCCCCAAGTGTCACAACCAGTAACGCCCGCACAAGTGATGCCAAGTACCTCTAGTGCGTCAAATTCATTTACTTTACAAGACATGGCCACAGTTATGAATACAACCCTCACAGAGGTTTTATCTAAACTGCCTGGTTTACAAGGAAAGCGTGACAGCTCTTGGTTAAGAACAATTGCTGAGTCGTCTGACGCTTTAGTAGCCGTATCCAATATACCCTCACAATGTTCTGAAGTAGGGATAAGGGATTTGTTATCTGAGGGAAAAATTTCTGATTCAGGAAAGACGCTCCCTCAAACAGATTCTGATATGACGACCTTTAAATTTAAGCTTGAACACCTCCGCTTATTGCTCAGGGAGGTATTAACGACTCTAGATGATTGTGACCCTATAGTGGTCCCATAGAAATTGTGTAAAATACTTAGAGGTTTCTGTTTACACTGATGTTTTTCCAGTCCCTAAGAGGATTGTGAATATTGTTACTAAGGAGTGGGATACACCAGGTATTCCGTTCGCTCCCCCTCCTGTTTTTAAGAAAATGTTTCCGATATGTGACACCATGCGGGACTCGTGGCAGACGGTTCCTAAGGTGGAGGGAGCTATTTCTACTCTTGCTAAGCGTACAACTATACCTATCGAAGACAGTTGTGCTTTCAAAGATCCTATGGATAAAAAATTAGAGGGTTTCCTAAAGAAAATTTTTGTTCATCAAGGTTTTCTTCTCCAACCTATTGCATGCATTGTTCCTGTAACTACTGCAGCTGCTTTCTGGTTTGAGGCTCTAGAAGAGGCTCTCGAGATGGAGATTCCTTTAGAGGATATTATGTATAGAATTAAGGCCCTTAAGTTGGCTAATTCTTTCATTACAGATGCCGCTTTCCAAATGGCTAAATTAGCGGCAAAGAATTCAGGTTTTGCCATTTTAGCACGCAGGGAGTTATGGCTTAAGTCCTGGTCTGCTGATGTGTCATCAAAATCTAAACTGTTGAACATCCCTTTCAAAGGAAAGACCCTATTCGGGCCTGAACTGAAAGAGATTATTTCAGACATCACTGGAGTCAAAGGCCATGCCCTCCCTCAGGATAAAACAAATAAAATGAGGACCAAACAAAATAATTTTCGTTCCTTTCGGAACTTCAAGGGTGGTCCCGCTTCAGCTTCCCCTGCAGCAAAGCAAGAGGGGAATTCTGCCCAATCCAAGTCAGTCTGGAGACCTAACCAGGCTTGGAACAAAGGTAAACAGGCCAAGAAGCCTGCTGCTGCCTCTAAGACAGCATGAAGGGGTAGCCCCCGATCCGGGACCGGATCTAGTAGGGGGCAGACTCTCTCTCTTCGCTCAGGCTTGGGCAAGAGATGTTTACGATTCCTGGGCTTTAGAAATTGTGTCCCAGGGATATCTTCTGGACTTCAAAGACTCCCCCCCAAGGGGGAGATTTTACATTTCTCAATTGTCTGCAAACCAGACAAAGAGAGAGGCGTTCTTACGCTGTATAGAAGACCTACATACCATGGGAGTGATCCGCCCAGTTCCAAAAACGGAACAAGGGCTAGGTTTTTACTCCAACCTGTTTGTGGTTCCCAAAAAAGAGGGAACTTTCAGACCAATCTTGGATCTCAAAATTCTAAACAAATTCCTCAGAGTACCATCTTTCAAGATGGAGACTATTCGGACTATTCTTCCTCTGATCCAGGAGGGTCAATATATGACTACCTTGGACTTAAAGGATGCGTATCTACACATCCCTATTCACAGAGATCATCATCGATTCCTCAGATTTGCCTTTCTGGACAGGCATTACCAGTTTGTGGCCCTTCCCTTCGGGTTGGCCACGACTCCCAGAATTTTCACAAAGGTGCTAGGGTCCCTTTTTGTGGTTCTAAGACCGCGGGGTATAGCAGTGGCGCCTTATCTAGACGACATCTTAATTCAGGCGTCGACTTTCCAGCTAGCCAAGTCTCACACGGACATTGTGTTGGCTTTTCTGAGATCTCACTGGTTTAAGGTGAACATAAAAAAGAGTTCTTTCGTCCCTCTCACAAGAGTTTCCTTCCTAGGGACTCTGATAGACTCTGTATAAATGAAAATATTTCTGATGGAGGTCAGAAAATCAAAACTTTTAATCATTTGCCGAGCTCTTCATTCCATTCCTTGGCCATCAGTGGCTCAGTGTATGGAGGTAATCGGACTCATGGTAGCGACAATGGACATAGTTCCTTTTGCCCGCCTACACCTCAGACCACTACAACTATGCATGCTCAAACAGTGGAATGGAGATTATGCAGATTTATCTCCTCAACTGCATATGGACCAGGAGACCAGAGATTCTCTTCTCTGGTGGTTGTCTCAGGACCACCTGTCTCAGGGAATGTGTTTCCGCAGGCCAGAGTGGCTCATAGTAACGACAGATGCCAGCCTGCTAGGCTGGGGTGCAGTCTGGAACTCCCTGAAAGCACAGGGCTTATGGTCACGGGAGGAAACTCTCCTCCCAATAAACATTCTAGAACTGAGAGCGATATTCAATGCGCTTCAGGCGTGGCCTCAGTTAGCTGCGGCCAAATTCATCAGATTTCAGTCGGACATCATCATGACTGTAGCTTATATCAATCATCAAGGAGGAACACGGAGTTCTCTAGCGATGATGGAGGTAACCAAAATAATCCGATGGGCAGAGGATCACTCTTGCCATCTCTCAGCAATCCATATCCTAGGGGTAGAGAACTGGGAGGCGGATTTCCTAAGTCATCAGACTTTTCATCCGGGGGAGTGGGAGCTCCATCCGGAGGTATTTGCCAAGCTGACTAAGCTATGGGGCACACCAGAATTGGATCTGATGGCGTCCCAACAGAACGCCAAACTTCCTTGTTACGGGTCCAGGTCCCGGGATCCCCAGGCGGTATTGATAGATGCTCTAGCAGTGCCCTGTTCCTTCAATCTGGCTTATCTATTTCCACCGTTTCCTCTCCTCCCACGTCTGGTTGCCAGAATCAAGCAGGAGAGAGCTTCAGTGATTCTGATAGCACCTGTGTGGCCACGCAGGACTTGGTATGCAGACCTGGTGGACATGTCATCTGTTCCAGCGTGGACTCTGCCAATGAGGCAGGACCTTCTAATCCAAGGTCCATTTAAGCATCCAAATCTAATTTCTCTGCGTTTGACTGCTTGGAGATTGAACGCCTGATTCTATCAAAGCGTGGTTTCTCTGAGTCTGTCATTGATACCCTGATTCAAGCTAGAAAGCCTGTCACCAGGAAAATCTATCATAAGATTTGGTGCAAATATCTTTGTTGGTGTGAATCCAAGGGTTACTCATGGAGTAAGATTAGGATTCCTAGAATATTGTCTTTTCTCCAAGAAGGATTGGAGAAGGGATTATCAGCTAGTTCCTTAAAAGGATAGATATCTGCTTTGTCTATTCTTTTACACAAACGTCTGGCAGATGTCCCAGACGTTCAAGCGTTTAGTCAGGCTTTAGTCAGGATCAAGCCTGTATTTAAACATGTTACTCCGCCATGGAGCCTAAACTTAGTTCTTAAAGTTCTTCAAGGGGTTCCGTTTTAACCTATGCATTCCATAGATATTAAGCTTCTATCTTGGAAAGTTTTGTTTTTAGTAGCTATCTCTTCGGCTCGAAGAGTTTCTGAGTTATCTGCTTTACAGTGTGACTCACCTTACCTAGTTTTTCATGCAGATAAGGTGGTTTTGCGTACCAAACCTGGATTCCTTCCTATGGCCTAGATTTAGAGTTGGGCGGTAGCCGTGAAAACCAGTGTTAGAGGCTCCTTACGCTGGTTTTTACCGCCCTCTGGTATTTGGACTCAGTCAGGAAAGGGTCTAACGCTCACTTTCCAGCCGCGACTTTTCCATACCGCAGATCCCCTTATGTCATTTGCGTATCCTATCTTTTCAATGGGATCTTTCTAACGCTGGTATTTAGAGTCGTGGCTGAAGTGAGCGTTAGAACTCTAACGACAAAACTCCAGCCGCAGAAAAAAGTCAGTAGTTAAGAGCTTTCTGGGCTAACGCCGGTTTATAAAGCTCTTAACTACTGTGCTCTAAAGTACACTAACACCCATAAACTACCTATATACCCCTAAACCGAGGTACCCCCACATCGCCGCCACTCGATTCAATTTTTTTAACCCCTAATCTGCCCACCGCCACCTACGTTATCCTTATGTACCCCTAATCTGCTGCCCCTAACACTGCCGACCCCTATATTATATTTATTAACCCCTAATCTGCCCCCCTCAACGTCGCCTCCACCTGCCTACACTTATTAACCCCTAATCTGCCGAGCGGACCGCACCGCTACTATAATAAAGTTATTAACCCCTAATCCGCCTCACTCCCGCCTCAATAACCCTATAATAAATAGTATTAACCCCTAATCTGCCCTCCCTAACATCGCCGACACCTAACTTCAATTATTAACCCCTAATCTGCTGACCGAATCTCGCCGCTACTGTAATAAATAGATTAACCCCTAAAGCTAAGTCTAACCCTAACACTAACACCCCCCTAAGTTAAATATAATTTAAATCTAACAAAATAAATTAACTCTTATTAAATAAATTATTCCTATTTAAAGCTAAATACTTACCTGTAAAATAAACCCTAATATAGCTACAATATAAATTATAATTATATTGTAGCTATTTTAGGATTAATATTTATTTTACAGGCAACTTTGTAATTATTTTAACCAGGTACAATAGCTATTAAATAGTTAAGAACTATTTAATAGCTAAAATAGTTAAAATAATTACAAAATTACCTGTAAAATAAATCCTAACCTAAGTTACAATTAAACCTAACACTACACTATCAATAAATAAATTAAATACAATATCTACAAATAAATACAATTAAATAAACTAACTAAAGTACAAAAAATAAAAAAGAACTAAGTTACAAAAAAGAAAAAAATATTTACAAACATTAGAAAAATATTACAACAATTTTAAACTAATTACACCTACTCTAAGCCCCCTAATAAAATAACAAAGACCCCCAAAATAAAAAAATGCCCTACCCTATTCTGAATTACAAAAGTTCAAAGCTCTTTTACCTTACCAGCCCTTAAAAGGGCCCTTTGCGGGGCATGCCCCAAGGAATTCAGCTCTTTTGCCTGTAAAAAAAAACCATACAATACCCCCCCCCAACATTACAACCCACCACCCACATACCCCTAATCTAACCCAAACCCCCCTTAAATAAACCTAACACTAAGCCCCTGAAGATCTTCCTACCTTGTCTTCACCTCACCGGGTTCACCGATCGGTCCAGAAGAGGGTCCGAAGTCTTGATCCATGCCCAAGCGGGGGGCTGAAGAGTGACGTCCATCCTCGGGCTGAAGTCTGGATCCAAGCGGCAAATGAAGAAGTCCATCTTCGGGAATAAATCTTCATCCTATCCGGGCAGAAGAGGACATCCGGACCGGCAAACATCTTCATCCAAGCCGTATCTTCTATGTTGTTCCATCGGATGACGAGAAGCTGATCTTGAAGACCTCTGGCGCGGATCCATCCTCTTCGTTCGACGTCCAACTGAAGAATGAAGGTTCCTTTAAGGGACGTCATCCAAGATGGCGTCCGTCGAATTCCGATTGGCTGATAGGATTCTATCAGCCAATCGGAATTAAGGTAGGAAAATTCTGATTGGCTGATGGAATCAGCCAATCAGAATCAAGTTCAATCCGATTGGCTGATCCGATCAGCCAATCATATTGAGCTTGCATTCTATTGGCTGATCAGAACAGCCAATAGAATACAAGCTCAATCTGATTGGCTGATTGGATCAGCCAATCCAATTGAACTTGAATCTGATTGGCTGATTCAATCAGCCAATCAGATTTTTCCTACCTTAATTCCGATTGGCTGATAGAATCCTATCAGCCAATCGGAATTCGAGGGACACCATCTTGGATGACGTCCCTTAAAGGAACCTTCATTCTTCAGTTGGACGTCGAACGAAGAGGATGGATCCGCGCCGGAGGTCTTTAAGATCAGCCGCTCATCATCCGATGGAACAACATAGAAGATGCGGCTTGGATGAAGATGTTTGCCGGTCCGGATGTCCTCTTCTGCCCGGATAGCATGAAGATTTCTTCCCGAAGATGGACTTCTTCATTTGCCGCTTGGATCCAGACTTCAGCCCGAGGATGGACGTCACTCTTCAGCCCCCCGCTTGGGCTTGGATCAAGACTTCGGACCCTCTTCTGGACCGATCGGTGAACCCGGTGAGGTGAAGACAAGGTAGGAAGATCTTCAGGGGCTTAGTGTTAGGTTTATTTAAGGGGGGTTTGGGTTAGATTAGGGATATGTGGGTGGTGGGTTGTAATGTTGGGGGGGGGTATTGTATGTTTTTTTTTACAGGCAAAAGAGCTGAATTCTTTGGGGCATGCCCCGCAAAGGGCCCTTTTAAGGGCTGGTAAGGTAAAAGAGCTTTGAACTTTTGTAATTTAGAATAGGGTAGGGCATTTTTTTATTTTGGGGGTCTTTGTTATTTTATTAGGGGGCTTAGAGTAGGTGTAATTAGTTTAAAATTGTTGTAATATTTTTCTAATGTTTGTAAATATTTTTTTATTTTTTGTAACTTAGTTCTTTTTTATTTTTTGTACTTTAGTTAGTTTATTTAATTGTATTTATTTGTAGGAATTGTATTTAATTTATTTATTGATAGTGTAGTTTTAGGTTTAATTGTAGATAATTGTAGGTATTGTATTTAATTAATTTATTGATAGTGTAGTGTTAGGTTTAATTGTAACTTAGGTTAGGATTTATTTTACAGGTAATTTTGTAATTATTTTAACTAGGTAGCTATTAAATAGTTCTTAACTATTTAATAGCTATTGTACCTGGTTAAAATAATTACAAAGTTGCCTGTAAAATAAATATTAATCCTAAAATAGCTACAATATAATTATAATTTATATTGTAGCTATATTAGGGTTTATTTTACAGGTAAGTATTTAACTTTAAATAGGAATAATTTATTTAATAAGAGTTCATTTATTTTGTTAGATTTAAATTATATTTAATTTAGGGGGGTGTTAGGGTTAAAGTTAGACTTAGCTTTAGGGGTTAATAAATTTATTAGAGTATCGGTGAGCTCCTGTCGGCAGATTAGGGGTTAATACTTGAAGTTAGGTGTCGGCAATGTTAGGGAGGGCAGATTAGGGGTTAATACTATTTATTATAGGGTTATTGAGGCGGGAGTGAGGCGGATTAGGGGTTAATACATTTATTATAGTAGCGCTCAGGTCCGGTCAGCAGATTAGGGGTTAATAATTGTAGTTACGTGGAAGCGACATTGGGGGCGGCAGATTAGGGGTTAATAAATATAATATAGGGGTCGGCGATGTTAGGGCAGCAGATTAGGGGTACAATGTAGGTGGCGGGGGTGTACGGAGCGGCAGATTAGGGGTTAAAAATAATATGCAGGGGTCAGCGATAGCGGGGGCGTCAGATTAGGGGTTAATAAGTGTAAGGTTAGGGGTGTTTAGACTCGGAGTACATGTTAGAGTGTTAGGTGCAGACTTAGGAAGTGTTTCCCCATAGGAAACAATGGGGCTGGGTTAGGAGCTGAACGCTGCTTTTTTGCAGGTGTTAGGTTTTTTTTCAGCTCAAACAGCCCCATTGTTTTCTATGTGGGAATCGTGCACGAGCACGTTTTTGAAGCTTGCCGTGTCCGTAAGCACCGCTGGTATCGAGAGTTGAAGTTGCTGTAAATATGCTATACGCTCCTTTTTTGGAGCCTAACGCAGCCATTCTGTGAACTCTAAATACCAGCGGTATTTAAAAGGTGCGGCCAGAAAAAAGCACGCGTAGCTAACGCACCCCTTTGGCCGCAAAACTCTAAATCTAGGCGTATGGTTGTTTCTAATAGGAATATCAATCAGGAAATTGTTGTTCCTTCACTGTGTCCTAATCCTTCATCAAAGAAGAAATGTCTGTTGCACAATCTTGATGTGGTTCGTGCTTTAAAGTTCTACTTACAAGCAACTAAAGATTTCCGTCAAACATCTTCATTGTTTGTTGTTTACTCTGGTAAGCGGAGAGATCAAAAGACTATGGCTACCTCTCTTTCCTTTTGGCTGAAAAGCATCATCCGTTTGGCTTATGAGACTGCTGGCCAGCAGCCTCCTGAAAGAATTACTGCTCATTCTTCTAGAGCAGTGGCTTCCACATGGGCTTTTAAAAATGATGCTTCGGTTGAACAGATTTGTAAGGCGGCGACTTGGTCTTCGCTTCATACTTTTTCAAAATTTTACAAATTCGATACTTTTGCTTCTTCGGAGGCTATTTTTGGGAGAAAGGTTCTACAAGCAGTGGTGCCTTCCGTTTAAGGTACCTGTCTTGTCCCTCCCTTCATCTGTGTCCTAAAGCTTTGGTATTGGTATCCCACAAGTATGGATGAATCCGTGGACTTGATACATCTTACAAGAGAAAACAGAATTTATGCTTACCTGATAAGTATCAAGTCCACGGCCCGCCCTGTCTATTTAAGACAGGTAGTGTATTTTTACTTAAAAAACTTCAGTCACCTCTGCACCCTATAGTTTCTCCTTTTTCTTCCTAGCCTTCGGTCGAATGACTGGGGGGGCGGAGCTAAGGGAGGACCTATATAGACAGCTCTGCTGTGGGTGCTCTCTTTGCCACTTCCTGTTAGGAAGGAGAATATCCCACAAGTATGGATGAATCCGTGGACTCGATACATCACAAGAAAAAGAAATTTATCAGGTAAGCATAAATTTTGTTTTTTTACGTATTTTGTTGAGTTCTTATGTGTCATGATATTTACATAAGATAATGGTATAATGTGAGTCTGCTTTGTTTGCTAAAAAAAAACACATATATGTGTGGATTTCTCACTGAAAAATGGTGACTTTAATATGAGCAGCATCTAAAATCTCAGCACTTGGGGGAAATGGCTCAGCATTTGATTTTTGATTTTTGTGTTTGATTGCATATACGGGCAGTCAAGAGATCAAACCACTCTTGTGTAACACACTTGCAGCAGTGATTCAACTCACTGAATTACCAGAACACACACACACATCATTTATGTAACCCTTGACTGCCCAGAGCACATTTAGCTTATCTTAAAGGGACATATAAATAAAGATGTATATAACTAAACAGCATTGTATACAATATATATATATATATATCAACAATTAGGCACAGAATTCTAAAATATCTGCAAACAAAATACATATTTTAAATGTGTTTTAAACTGTAATTTTTTGAATGAGTGGTCAATCTGCACATTGTGCTAACAAGCACATTGGAAAAGTTTGAAAGTGTGTTTATGCACTGCTCTAAGCAATCACTGTGTAGTATGTAGCGGGTGCAGACACTTTAAAGAAAGTTAAGCAGGTTTAGATTACAGCAATTACTTCCATCATCTCTAAGAGTATGAGACAGACACAATTTTATTACTGTATCAACAAAGTTTTTGCATAAGTAAGCAACATTTTGCAAATATTTATTAAAATGTTTTTATTTTCATTGATTGGTTAATTAAATGAATTAATTATTGACAATTATATTTTAAATGTAACGTTTGTTTAGTTTTTGCCTATCTGACCACTTAAAAAAATATTAGTAATATAAAAGGGCAACTTAAAAAATAATAATAAATATATAGTTGGGCGATTTTTGCCTTTATACACATTCTGATATATGTTCTCTGCGCTACTAATAATTTTCTTTTCTAAGAAATTGCAAGCGGTGACATGATGGCACCTACCATAAATATAGAGCCAAAAAGGAACATTGCTTAGCAAATATAAATACAGGAGTACTGCAGAATGATCGTAGATTATAGGAAAAAAATAAATACCAGGAATCAAAAGATTCTGTGGGAGAAATGGGATGCCTTTGGTTTATTGAGATTGTTTGCAATGCCCTAATGCACTGTCTCCATAAGAATAATTTTTCCTTTACAATCTACTTAGCAAGGATTTATCGATCTTTGCCCCTTCATTGAGAATTACTGATCCATTTTAGAAAATCTGATTTTCACACCTTTCATGAGAATGTGCACAGCACAGTTCCCTGGAGACTGTCTGAGAAGTTGACTTTGACATGAAATTCCTCAGTAGCGGCACACGGGAGTCCATGGTCTCATTCACGATTTGTTGCAAAGGGTGGTAAAATACTTTTATACATTTAGAAAGACATGATTGCACTGCAAGGACCTATTCCTTCCATTCTGCTGGATGTATTTTGGTTACTGGTATTTGTTTAAAAGTCATTTTTTTTTCTGTCTTTTTTTTTTCTTTTTCCTTCATTCTCCTGCTCAGTAGCTATGCTTTAAAAATCAAGGTAAGATTTTCTAAATTCAAGGTTTCCAAACAAGTGGTGTTTTTTGGAAGAATTATTCATTGAGAGTGCAAATTAGTTTCTGGAAGATATAATTGTTGTGCTTTGTCTCTTCTGTCAAAATAAGTTTATAAATTTATACATACAGTTTTACCCGCATTTTAGAG